>NW_027205603.1:1447500-1635000 GCF_024711535.1 Dipodomys merriami | reverse complement strand
TTTTTTAAATATGTACATCCATAGGTAAAATTACTTAGTGGAAAATTTGCTTCCTTCATATACATTGATTGATCCTGGGCTCGTATTATGCCTGTGCGTAAGGCCTTTTGTAAACATTTGTGGATAGCAAAATATGAACAAATCTGAACACATCCATCTCACTCTGTCATGACTGATGGTGATAATAAATTTCTACTCTGTTTTTATTTGTTTCGTTTTGTTTTGTTTTGTCAGTCATGGGGGCTTGAACTCTGGGCCTGGGTGCTGTCCCTCCAGCTCTTCAGTTCAAGGCTAGCGCTCTACAGAGCCACTCCGGGTTTTCTGGTGGTTTATTGGAGATAAGATTCTCATGGACTTTCCTGATGGCTTTGAACTGAGATCCTCAGATCTCAGCCTCCTGAGTAGCTAGGATTATAGGTGTGAGCCACTGGTGTCCGGCTTCTACTCTGTTTAGAGAGCCTTAGTGAGTGAAACTTTCACACTACAGCAAAAGCTTAACAATGTATAGGGTGTATATTATCAGCTTCTGGCACTCAACCTGCTCAGCTCCTGTTTCAGAACAGGAGTTACCACCCATTTTCTACTTCTCTTGGAAATCTTTCTGGGAAAGAAGCGTATTACATGGCTGAGTGTTTGGTCACCTTCCTGCATTCTGCCAAATTCTGTCTGCAGCTCTTTGATTTGTTCTTCTGTCACTCATCAGTTTCTGCATGTGATCTGAGAATGACACTGATTATTCCTCCAAATAGTTTATCTTTCTATATAGAGAGAGCATAATAAAATATGTAGTAATATATATTTACAATATATATAGTAAAATGGTATATATAATGATATATATAGAAAGTAATAAAATATAGAGTAATACATATTTACTATATATAGTAAAATGGTATATATTTAATGGTATATATAGAGTAATAAAATATATAGTAATACATATTTACTATATATAGTAAAATAATATATAATGGTATCTTATAAAATGACATATAGTAAATATATATTTATATGTAATATATAATATATAAAATATATTTATATATTTATATAGATGTATGTATTTACTATATATGTAAAGTAAAATGGTACAACAGGCTTTAGAAACACTGAGCTCAAGTCCTATTTTCATTCTTTATTGAATATTCTATAAGCAATATAACAAAAATCTTGTTTCTTCTTTTTAAATCATTGGCACATGCAAAGAAGAATAATTATATTTCCTGGAAAAATTGTAATGGGCCTTAATAGAAACAAATATATGCCAGGGAATTAAAAAATGCCAAGTACTATATCTTTACCAACATGTGCTCTAGGCTCAAAGCAATGAGCATTATCAATCCTCTAAAAGAAGATAACTAGCAAACCCTGAAAAATGTCATAAATAGTAATTAACATGCATACCTCGTCTACCTTACCTGACATCTAATTTGTAGTAATGAACAGTATCAACTACTCATGAGACTGATATTTAAAACTTTCAGCATACTTGGCTAAGTTATTAAGGTCCTATATTTTGGTTGTCTATGATTAATCTTTTAGAGAAAATAAGAGCTGATGTTTGATGCATTGAGGAGAAAAGCTTAAATATGAAATGGAAGTATTTGGGGGCATATATTGATTCTAACATAATAATGACAACCTTGAAAATGGACTGAAAGTATTGTTTTTAATCATTATGATATGATTTTTGCATATACCCAACACTTTATTGAAAAAATCTTTGAAAATCACAATTTCCTGACATTATTTCTATGGATAAAATAGATTGTGACAGTGTCCTTAATCAAGGTATCTTCTAAGAGCCCTGTACAGGAGAATTTTTTTTAAGATAAAATGAAAAATTAAAAAACAAAACGTGTTTCTACAAAAAATATCCCAGTTTTCTTCCTCTACCTCCACCAAAAAGGGAAAAATCCATTATCATATTTAAGCCATACTCAATTATGTTCATGAATGATTCTGTAGCTTTTGCTCAACCTTCCTCAAATCAAACTTTAACTCTTTACGGATTCCCTTCCACTCCTCCTTTTCTTGAAATAGAAATCACAAGTCTTTTCCTGGGGGTAGGAGAGAGAAGGGGGGTTGTTCAGGCTATAAACAGCTATCTTAAAAATGAGCATTTTATTTATATGCTGTTTTTTTTTTCTCCAACCTAGGGAAGGTTGGAAGTGTTGAAAAGTATTCAAGACTTTATGCCATCTGCCCTTATTTCATATGTTCCCTCATATGAGTTGGAACAAAGAAGTGGGCTGGATGGAATTAAAGAATGTATACACACTCACACACACACACACACACACACACACACACACATAAAAAAGTAGTGATCAAAAGCTGCTGATAAGAGAAGCCAGTGTGCTCCTGGGTGATGTGTGCATTCAACTCCAGGCTGACTCCTCTTATGCTAATACAGCCAATTTCCTCTTTTATTTCATTTCTGGAGCCTGAATCTGCGATCTCTGATAAGGTTTCCAAGGATACCGCCTTCTCTCACACATGGGGCGGTGGAAGGGGGGAGTGGATGATGGAGATGTGTAACTCGGAGAGAGCACGAGTGGATGAATAATTTAAAACTCCGCCCGGAGATTTGAGGCAAAATGCAGAGATAAGAGACACCACAGGGTCTTCTCTGTTTATTCAAAGCTTCATCTTCCAATGACAGCTGACCTCCAAGGTCAAGGGCATGATGGGAAATACAACCAACAGTGGGAAAAGGTACTGCATATCCCAGAAGAAAGTCGTGATTTACTTGGTGTCAAATGAAAAATTGATCTTTTTTTTTTTCCCCCTTAACAAAAAATTTACTCTTTGTTGTTGTTGTTGTTGTCGTTCCTCTTCATCAGTGGAAAATCTGTGATGGAAGAAACTTTACCTAAACCTACACAGACTCCCAAGACATTGAAGAGCCATTCCCATGAGCTCCTCCTTCTTTACAACTGGAAGTCGCTATTTCCTAGTGCTGTATTACTTAAGGTTATCGTTAATTGTGATTGAGTCCATAACTTCAGACTTCGAGAGACAAGCATGGGATCTTGGCTTGGTAATATAGTCAGCTCAGTCTTCAGTTTTTCTGTTAGCAAAAGCTCTGTTTTCTCAGCTTCCTGCCTTTTCAACTTTGTACCAAAAGAAAAAAGAAAAAGGAAAAAAAAAAGATTCTGTATTCCCCGCTCCCCACCCCCACCGGATCATTACATTTTCCTGGAGCCTTACATAATCCCGTTTTCAACATAAAACAACACGACACACATTTCACCTAATCAAATCTCTGCGTCTGCTGTAGTTGGCTGCCTAAATCCCTGCACCTAATAACTCTTTGCAGTTCAGAAAATTCGAAGCCATTTGTCTGGGGTAGTTGGCTGTTGTTAGTTTTAGGCTCTTACAAATTCTGAACAGTAAGACGTGCACCTAGGAAGGCTTTGGTTCCCCGTGATCAAAACCGTCTGCTGGGTGACTCCTATTTGTTTCAATAGCCCAAGACCATGACCTCTACAGAGAGACAATGTCAAATGTTTCTCAGGGCTGGTTTACATTTCCCTCGTAGCCTTAAACTGCTGTTTCTGCTTTCCTCTGTTTGAATCTTACCCGTGTTTTCATTCCTGAGCAATCATACCTTTTATCTTTTTTAGATAAACATGAAAACACACCAAGGTCACTGACGGGTGAGGGGTAAGATGAGCGTGACCGCCACCCAGCCTTACCAAGTCCTTCCCTTCCCTCTTCCTTCTTTGGCAAACACGGCTTGAGGGATTCAGTGGAGTGAGACTCCTTGCAAGTATGATTCACCAGCTGGCCCCATGGAGTGCCGTACAGGTTGTCCCTCCGAGGGCCCATTAACGTGGCGCCAGCCTGACCATGTCCTTTCCTCCCCTCTTCACCTGAGCCGTTCTTGTTTTTATATTTATAATCTACAAAAGCAAATGGAAAGCACTCTACATTTTATTGCTTCCTGGGTGCATTTTATGTTGTTTTTTTTTTTTTTCCCAAGCTTAAAAGAAAATCACCACTATGATTTCTTTTTCTTCTCTCCTCCCTCCCTCCCTTCCTTCCTTCTTTCCTTCCTTCCTTCTTTCCTTCCTTCCTTTCTTCCTTCCTTCCTTCCTACCTTCCTTCCTTCCCTGCCCCATCCCTCTCTCCTTCTTCCTTCCTTCCTTCCTTCCTTCCTTCTTTCCTTCCTTCCTTCCTTCCTTCCTTCCTTCCTTCCTAAAAGGACCCTTGAATATTGCTACAAATAAAGGGAAAATAGGAAATTTGGAATATTAATAGAATCTGAGTTTTTAATGTGAGTTCAGCCCTGCTGTAATTTTCTTTTGTTAACTTGAATATCAGAGAAATAGTAAAAATACTTCAAAGGCAATAAGGTGTCCCTTTGATTAATACTTCGTCAGAAGAAAAGGCCAGGTTCTTAGTGGTTACCCCTTTGAAATTTGTGGTTTTATAGTACACCACATGTTGGAATTTTCTGGCAATTTTCAATAATGAGAAATATGCCCAATCTGAGATGGTATTTACTAAATTATCTTCCTAAAATGTAGAGTTCAAATGTAGCCTAGTTCATACGTTTTAAACAGTAAGTTTGATTTTTTTAAAATTGTTGTCTTGGAAAGGATGTGTTTTCATTTCTCTTTCTCCCAAACTATGTGCAACATTTATTTTATTTTTATCGTGAAAGTAACTAATACTCAAAACAGAATCTCAATATATCCAATTAAAATTATATTCAGAGCTGGGAAGGTGGCTCAGTGGTAGAGTGCTTGTCTTGCATGCATGAGGCCCTTGGTTTGATTCCTCAGCACCACATAAGCAGAAAAGTCCAGAAGTGGTGCTGTCGTTCAAGTGGTGGAGCATTAGCCTTGAGCTAATGCCCAGGCCCAGAGTTCAGGCTCCATGACCGAAATAAATAAATATATAAATAAAAAGAAAAAGAAAATTCTATTCAAATTTAATGATGATTTTAATAAAATTTCTTTTTTTATATTTTCTGTATGTCAGATTATGTGGTATTAGTTCTTTTTTTTATTGTAAAAATACTGTATAGAGGGGTTACAATTACATGGGCAAGATAATGAGTACATTTCTTATCAAGCTTTGTAGCCTCCTCCTTTGTTTCCCCTTCCTATCCCTTCCCATCCTCGCCCTGCACCCCCGCCCAACTGTACCATAATAAGAAGGTTAGGCTGATGTTCTGCTAACAGATCCTTCTCAGAAAATATGATCATGCTCAGAAAAGTCGTTAGGACTTGGTGCTGTAATCCTTTTACATAAACATGTATATTAATCTTCATACCATTAACTTTAAGGGGAGCATAAAAAATATTCCAGTATAAACTATAAAACATTTTATGTTTACTTTTAGTTAATACATATATTATCAAATGTTGTACATATTAATAGGTACCATCTAGTGTTACACCCACTTTTACATTGTGTAATGTTTTCATCAGATTAAACATGTTTATTTCCTCAGACATTCTTTATTTATGGTAAAAGCTTTAAAACTCCTTTCTTCTAGCTTTCTGAAATCCACATTACATTATTGATATCTATAATCACCCTGTTCTTCAATGGAATCCCAAATCTTGTTGTCTTTATCTCACTGTAATTTAAGACACATTTATCAGCAAATTAAAGCTACACTGAGATTCCGTTTCACCCCAGTTAGAATGGACATGGTCATAAAAAAATCTAAACAAATAAGTTGGTGAACATCATCATAAAAAAAAGCCAAACAAACAAATATTCCATGCTGGTGAGAATACAAATTAGCTCAGCCACTATGAAAAACAGTATAGAGGGCGCTAAAAAATTAAGAATATTATACACTTCTAAAGAGATATTTCTGGGCAGTCAGGGAACACTGGAAACCTATTTCCTTCTAGCTTGTGGTTTTTCCATCCCATCATTCCCAAAGTATGAAAAAGGGCAAAAACATACCAGGGATCACTTCCTGGATCTGTAAAAGGGCCAGAATTCGTGCATGTTCTTTGACCTTTAAATCCCCAAGCTTCTGATTCCCCTTTTCTAGAAACAACTCAGCTGCCCTGTTGCAGTATAGAGAACACTGAGGCCCTCTCACCTAATACAGAGCATGGGGAGGTTAAAATATTCAAATAGTTAAGTGACTTTGCTCTTTCACAAACTGTATTTGAACAGCAGTAGCCATTAAAATTGTACATGGCTGAGAAAAATAGTCCTGTATGAGCAGGCAGATGAGAGGAAAATAGAGGACATTATCTAGTGGAACTTATTAGCAAACATCTGTGTTTACTATAGAAACTTTTAATTAAAAATAATCAAATTAAAATAAAATAAAGTAAAATGACATAAAATGGCAACAGATGCTCTTGTGACAGAAAGGGCATTGAAATTATTTGGCCATGGGAAACTCAATTCAAAAACTTTAATTAGAATGTTAGACAGAGAAAATTTAGTCTGATTGCATCATTTTTTAAACTTGAAGATACTGAGACTCTGAGAAACCAGGTGATTGGCCCAAGACAGCACAGGGACTTTGGTAATACAGGTAGAAGAACTTAGATCTCTCTTCCCCTTTTTAATATAAATGTCGATAAGGGAGTATATTATAGACCCAAGGTGGCTTTCTTCCTGATTCAGGATCTGCTTGAAAATGTCAATAGCTACTTCCTTTTGCCGTAATTTCCTCTGCAAAGACCTTTTCCCACAATGGATTTTTCAACCTTCATCCAGTTCGACTACGCATGCGTCAGATGACCATCTGATCACCTCTTTATTATAATCCCAACTCTATGATTCGAAAGGGGAGGAAATATGAAACTTTCAATCAGAGCAAACTCTTTAATATCACGAACACAAACTTGTCTGTGGAATATTTCCAATATATTGTAATTACTTTTTTAAAAAAGATTAAAAGTAAAGAATAGAAGTAGGCTCCAATCATATATTCTCTTTGGGGATATAGTTTGCTTACACTTTACACATGACTATCTACCCCTGAGTTCTGATGACCCGTTTTACATGCTTTAGATTTGGGGTGAAGATTGGCTCTGACTGAATAGAAGATCCTGGATATCCAAGAAGCTTTATTTGGAGGTTTCAGATGACAGACACATTTTTACTGAGTGTAATTGTGCAAAGAACTTCACTCCACCTATGGGAATATTGGCAGGAGAGTGTTCAGTCACTAAATTAAGGACAACCACATTTCTCTTGGCTCTTTCCTGCAGGGAAATGAATCTGCATGAGCATGATACCCTGATTTGCCTCCCTGGGGTGAATTAATCTGCACATAAAATCAAATCAGGGAGTGGTTTTACTCTTATCTTTACTATTGGGATTTTGTTTCAGATTGGGATATGAGTTTGATCTAGGAATTTAACTTCCAAAGCTATTTCTTTTTTCTTTTCTCTTTAATCCTCAGCATGGCTAAAATGCCATTATTAGTGTATTTGTTTAAAATCCTGCTATTTATTATTGGTATTAATACTTTTGATCATATTTTATATGTTGGTATTACAGGATATTACTTGAATAAAGTTTTATGAACTATAATATATTTAGACCAATTTGTGGACTAATTAATTCTTTCTTTGGTTTTGTGAAAATATTATTTACAATTTTGTTTTCTTAACCTTTTTTTTCCTACATTTAGTTTTAATGCTGTGGTATGTATTAGTTTCAACATTCATTTTTTAGGCCAATGAATCTAGAAAGAGCTATTATATTAAAATAATACAATTTTTTTCACCTATGACCAGTTAGTAGAAATGACTAGACAGAGTTTATTTTCCTTTACCATAGAAAGAAAAAGCAAAAACACTGTTATTTAAGGTAAACTTTAAAAAAGTTGATTAGTTTTCTTTAGTATTTTAATAATATACACTTTAAAAAGCTCAGGCAGTTACTTCATAGCTATATTACCCAAAACCAGCAAAATATTTATTTCCAAGTGCAAAATCTATACTACATTTTTCAGAATTAATTTTTGTAGTTTAAATCAACTTTTAACTAAAACAATGAATTAGACTTCCTTGAAGGGATATCTCTTATCTTTTTTTTAACCCATATTTAGAAGGACAGGACTTTGGGAAATGTTTTTAATCAATAATGTAAATAATTAAAAGAAGGTATGCTTTATCCACTTTTTCTTCCACAGTATGGAAATTTCTTTGTTCCATTTAGTTGTGGTTAAACTTTTTAAAAAAGCTTTTCTTTAATAGGCCTGAACTATCACCTTGGTAGGGCTTGATTCACTTTGTTATTATAATACTTCCAACTGGGTTGATCATATGACTTTCACTATATTTCTAAAGGAAAATCATTGTGTGAATTAAGGCTTTTGATTTATAAACCGGAGTCCTGTTCTTCAGACCCATCAATTCTCAGTGAGAAGTGATTGGCTTGTTTGCTGGTGAGTACTCTAGTTTCAACCCCTTACCCCACAAGAGTTTACCTGTATTTAACACTATTTCAGTTTTGTAGGTTGTGCTTTTGTTTCCTAATAAAGACTCATACAAATTTAGTAATGTAATAATTGATGATGAAACTTAGCCTTACACGAAGTGGGTTTTCTTTTCAGTCGTGAAAACATTTACCCGATTTGGAAAGCAGATTGCAAATGTATCACATAGAGTTGATGAACTATAATGTAAACATTATTAGATTTTTTTAAAACAGCATTTAAAATATAGTTTTAAAATTATGCCTAAGAGAGACCATAAGATATGTTGTAATCTGGTATCTTGCTTTTAGACTCTGAAAGGATGAGATACTGCAAAAGTTAGATAAACTTTTGGGTTAGTGAGCAGCCATGAAAATGTTCATTTTTGAAATAGTAAATGCTATTCTTGAAGTGTATTAAGACAAGTCACTTATAACCCTGAAAATGTATATATGACTTTATGAAGACCATTCTATTGTTGTTAAGATTTTTCAAAAGCCCTGTAATTATCTGTGTACTTCTGCTTGCAAATGTATAACAATTAGGATTAAAATAATATAAAAAATCCAGTTAGGTATGTTTGAAGAAAAGGAATCCAAAGGTAAGAACAACTTAACAGAACATTAGAAATCACATCATGTTAAAAGTCCAGGAAATCATTTTTTTTTTGCAATACTTAAATTTAACATATTCTCAAATGTAAAATGAGGGGATGTACATGTAGCATTGAATTCTATGCAAAAATAGAGAATGCACTAAGAAAAACTTAACTTACCCTATGCTTAGCTAAATATTCGCCCAAACTGAACAAGTTTCTATAATGTGTTTCATTTGGATAAACACTGCAAGTTAATTCATACACTTAGGCAAATAATTAAAGCAGAAGTAGATAAGAAGATGAAAAACTCAAAATTGAAAACTCCAAACATAAGTTCTTAATTCAGAGTTTACTTAAATGCTATTGATCTTAAGACTTTGAACCAATATAAGGCAGCCTAAAATGCCAGATATTAAAAAGAATACTAATAACAAGAAAATGTTGGATGATATTACTTTCCTCCTTTTCTCTTTCCCAGTGACTTTTTTTTATACACCTCGTGTCTTATTGAGCCAATGTCATATCCTGTCTGACTGCATGATACATTTATTTTTATTTGCTTCCTCGGGATGCAAGACTGACATTCTGATTCCAGAGAGAAGATAGGGGATTCATAACAAAGGACTCAAAATTAGGGTGTTTCTCCCCCTGTCAGTTTTGCAATTACAGATGACACTCAGTTTTCAGAACAAAATTATCTGTGGTTTAATTTGATTCTGTAACATGTTTCGGGGTTGAAATTTAAGTTCACTGATAAAGTAACTTGTGGTGGATGAAACTTTAGTGATGAAGAGACAGATAAAATACCCAGGGCAATATCAATACAGGGCAGGTACAAATGGCACAGATATTAGGACAAAACAGTAAAAGACACAAGGAGCTGTCTTCCCATCTCTCGCCTGGAATTTCACTCTGTACTTCACATTATGGTGGGTGGCCACTCTCTTGCTTATCTACTAATATATTTTTATTTTTCTCAGAAAAAAATTGTAATACTACCTTGTGGTCGTGGCAGAGCACATACTTTTCTCTTACAGATAATGAAAAAGATACAGAGCAAAGGAAGGTGTAGAAAGCAGAGTGGCTTAACAATCAGATACCGAGTGAACAGTCACCCCTGTAACTTTGGATGGGCCAAGAAAGGACAAAGTCAGGTGCGCACTTAAGTGTAGGTCCCTCTAGACTCAGAGCAGCGGGGACATTGCGAGGGTGAAAGGAAAGGAGAATCATTAAGTGATTTAGAGGAAGGGAATAGAGAGGGAAGGAGAATCATGAAATGATGCTTTCCTCTCTTCTTCTTCTTTTCTTTTCTTTTTCTTTTTCTTTTCTGTCTGGTTTGGGGCTTGAACTCTGGGCCTGCCCCTCAGCTCTTCAGCTCAAGACAAGCACTCTAACACTTGAACCACAGTGCCACTTCCAGTTTTCTGGTAGTTTATTGGAGATAAGAGTCTCATGGACTTTTCCTGCCTGGGGTTGACTTTGAACCACAATCCTCAGATCTCAGACTCCTGAGTAGCTAGGATTACAGGCGTGAGCCACTGGCACTTGGCTTATTTTTTTCTTTAGAGTGTGGCCTTTAGGACATGAAGCAATGTGTCATGTTTGTTCCTGTGAATCCATCAAACTCAGCTATGAGAGCAAGGAAAGTCAAGAAGGTTAGTGCTATATTGATTCTTCTCCCTGGCTTCAATTACTATAGAGCATCAAGAAAGTTAATATTCACAATCATCTCATATGAAAATATCACTAATTCTTGCAAAACAAGGAAGGGTATTATGAAATAATTCCCTGGTATGCAGTGTAGGTCTAGAAAGTGTGTTAGTTTTACTCATGGTTTTCAACAAGTCTCCTGTCCCTCTAAAAAGAGGGACATTTCTCAGTTCTGCTCTTTTCCAAAGGGCTTTCCTGTGTGCTGTGTTCTACCTTGGAAATCTCATCCCATTGGAATTCAGGTCAACTCTGTAGTATTTGCTTAATGGCCCATAATAAGATAGCTTTGCTAACACCTTTAGTCATTTAACTTTGTCATATACATAAACTCCACTGACAAGTTAGCTCAAGAAAGAATGATGTCATATAACTTTATACCACCTTCTGTGCTTTGCAAACAATGGGTACTTAATTTAAGTACCATTGTGGATGGCTGCTCTACTTGATGGTCATCAAAACTAATGTGGCTCTTAAGAGGTTTAACTAGAAATTGCCACAAAATAAGATTTGTAAGAGCAGTAGTTAGCACATTTCTTATATACTCCTCAATGCAGAAAGAAGGAACACATTCAAATCCCAGAGAAGATCACATTTTATTAGGTATCATAAACCATGCTTCGGATACATTTTAAAAAGTAATAATAAAGTTTTAAGACTTCAGAAAATCTTATAGACTTTAAGAAAAACACCATTCTCAAGAAATAAGGCATAGGCATCAAACACATTCGAAACTACCTTTTTTCTGAAAACAAGATGAGACTTCAAGCTTCGTAAACAAGCAACTTACCACATAAAGAAGTAGGAATCTCATTCAAATGCCCTGCATGACAAACTTCCTTAATACTATTCTTATTAGACTTATGTTGGCCAATTAGCTTTTACTTACACAATTCACTCTACCTTTACATTTTTATTCCTTCCACTAAACTTTTACTGAATTCAGCGTGTGACCCATCTCCTCAAAGTGACCTCTTTTTTCTCAGACATAACTCATAGCAAACATTGTTCAGTTTGCATTCCTACAGCACTGATGCATATCATTTGTATGAGGTTATATTTGACTATTTTTATCTTTAGGTATATAAAATAGGTATTTACTTTTTTCCCCTATACAACTCTGTTTCCCTTGAGAGCCTAACATCTTTCTTTCCTTCCTTCCTTCCTTCCTTCCTTCCTTCCTTCCTTCCTTCCTTCCTTTCTTCCTTCCTTCCTTCCTTCCCTCCTTCCTTCCCTCCTTCCTTCCCTCCTTCCTTCCCTCCTTCCTTCCTTCCTTCCTTCCTTCCTTCCTTCCTTCCTTCCTTCCTTCTTTCCATATTTCCTTTACAAATGCTTATTGGATTGATGCACATACAAATGAATGAACCAATAAGAAATAAGTAGATATAAAAATATTTGCCTGGATTTAAAATAATTGCAAAAAACTAAATCAGAGCAATGAATGTTGTTAATTATCTCAGCACTGACTGGATTGCATTAAGATGAGGGGACTGTTGTGTGTTAGCATCCAGTAAAAGATTGTTTCCTAATTCAATATGCACATCAGCAAATAAGGAAGGAGACTCTGCTTAATTTGTGATGAAGTATTGAAAGGGACATTAATGGATGTCTAAAGATAGGGAAACCATGCTTTAAGAACTCACAAACTCTTTGTTTTCTTAAAATGAGCAATGTTGTCTGGAAGAGCTGTAGAGGGGATGACCCTTCCTACTATATCTAGAAAATTAAGCATACAACCCAGATAACAACTCCTAGTAAAATTCAGAAGGCTGCCCCTTTTACCTTCCAGGAATTTTATTTTAAATTGAGGGACAACCACAAGTTGTTTCTCTATCTACATACATCAGTGCATGTTTCTGTAGCTAGGAAAAGGTATAAAGATTATAAAGCTCTCAAAGAACAGAGTGATCATGGGGAAGTTATAGGTATTTTCCATGTGAGAAGAAATATAATTTTAGGATTTACTCTCAACTAGATTCAGTGTCATCAGCAAGAACTCATCTGGTAAAGTTCCTGTATTTGGTCCTGCGTAAAGTAAAACCATGACCCTTACTTATAAAGTTAAGACACGACAGTGACAAGCTGATGTTATATGTGCAGAGTTAAAACAGTGAGCAAATACAGGGGTAAAGCACTCTAGCAGGTAAGCATACACTCTGAGAACTGAAGATTGACAGAGCAGTGGCAGCATTTGTATTGTTAGTTGGTGAGGTCAAGTGTAAATGGCTACCTTTCTCCCCATGAGTCAAGGGAAGTTTTACTTGTTGTGGTTTGACATCTATTCTTGCCAGATGTCTAAGTAACTGTATGTGTTGTCAGAAAAAAAAAAGAAAAGAAAAGAAACTCCTTCAGAGATGGGCTGCAAACCTCAGCAGCTGAGAGTGATCGGTAGAAGATTGGTTCAAGGAATAAATCAGGAAATCATTCTCAACTCCAAGCTGGAAAGATTCTCTTCAGACCGGGTTTGAAGATCCACTCACTATTTGATATATAGTCAACACAGAGTGTATTGTCTTGTTTAATTTAGTATTTGAAGGATTCTTCTAATATTCAGTCAAAAAGAAAAGAAAATCATGAGAAAGTACAGTTTTTAGCTTTGAGCCAAGAAAACATCAAAGTCTGCATTAGAACCCAGTGAAGAAAAGTTTAATTTGCAGAGTAACATCCATTTCTTTCTCTTAGCCTATATCCTCTTATTTTGGTCCAGATGATGTAGACAAAAGCCAAGTGGGAGACAGGGAACAGAACTTCTCACAAGAAATAGATGCAATGAATATCTTCAGATAAAAGTTTACTAAGGACATAAAGTTGGTTAAAGTAGATCAAAGAAAGCTAAAATAAAAGGGATCAAAAAAGAATATTAAAAGATAATTTAAAAAATCAAAAAAGCAATGTTCCCAAGGATAAATAATTTGAGTATGATTCATAATGGTCTTGCAGGGAAGAGAGTGGGTGGTTCCATGGTAGAATTAATTGTTCATTGCCAAATCTCAAATAAGCTTGTGTCAAATATTTCCACATAAGTTAGATATCTGATGTTGATGTTGCTTATTTCTGATGATACGCACACACACACACACACACACACACACACACACACACACACACACACACACACAGTGTTCCTAAGACACAAGAAAATTAGATAACTCTGCAATCCTACAGAAAACAAGTGGCAAAAACAAGCCCTGAGTTCAAGCCCCATGACTACTATCACCATCAACAAAACCAACCTGAGAAAATAAATTGAATAAAGCATATTTATTCATATTGAACTATTTGAGTTTTAAGTTCAGTGTCCTGGCTACATAAATGTCTCTCCATGGGGAAATTTTGGGCACGATTTGTCCACTGTAAAGTCCTGTCATCTACAATGAACAAATAGTGCGTTCATCAGCATTGTTGTTATCTGTTGTGGGGATGGCTGGTGGTTAAGGACTGTATGACAGGAACAAGTGACTAATCTATAAGAGAAGCTGTACAGAAAGGGACCATGAGAGAAACAAGAATGATCTCTTGTTGAATCCATGTGGGCCTAGCATTGTCTTTGCTCTCCTGGTGAGGAGTCCCTACAGGCACTGGTGCTGTGGCCTCAAGACTAAATATTTTTTTTGGTGGAGCCAATGCTCCATATTTGGAGGAGACTGTTTCCCAGGTTTCTGCCCATACCTCATGGATGTTAAGGGTAGTCTCTGAAAGACGCTCAGTGGGAATTGTAGATGCTGGGCATTCCGGTTCTGTGCCCCAGGGAGCCGGAGTGGACATGACACTGGAGTTGGTAGTTGACATTGCGTGGCTGGTCAAAACACAGCAAGGTACTGGGTAAACAATCATCTCTCAGAATGAAATATTTGAAGTGAAAAAGACTTTATGAATGCAAATCTATTTACATGAATTTAAATACTGAAGTCTTCTAAAAACACATTTCTTTTACCTGAAGGTAAAAGGTGGAAATGCCTACTGTATCTCTAATGGGTTATGATTTAATCTCAGCATAAATTGTGTCTGTCTTAATCCATAGCCATTGCTCTACCAGAAACACCTATCTGCAATTATTTGGAAAAGATCTTCCTTCCTTCCTTCCTTCCTTCCTTCCTTCCTTCCTTCCTTCCTTCCTTCCTTCCTCTTTCTTTCTTTCTTTCTTTCTTTCTTTCTTTCTTTCTTTCTTTCTTTCTTTCTTTCTTTCTTTCTTTCTTTCTTAATTTCTTTCTTTCTTTCTTAATTTCTTTCTTTCTTTCTTTCTTAATTTCTTTCTTAATTTCTTTCTTAATTTCTTTCTTTCTTAATTTCTTAATTTCTTTCTTTCTTTCCTCTCTCTCTCTCTGTCTCTGTCTCTGTCTCTGTCTCTGTCTCTGTCTTTCTCTCTTTCTTTTTTTGTCAGTCGTGGTGCTTGAACTCAGGTTGTAGGCACTGTCACTGAGCTTCTTCCCGCAAGGCTAGTGCTCTAGCTCCTTGAGCTACAGCGCCATTTCCAGTTTTTTTGTGACTGGTTGTAGATAAGAATCTCATGGACTTTCCTGCCTGGGCTGGCTTCAAACCTCTATCCTCACATCTCAGCCTCCTGAGTAGCTAAGATTACAGATGTGAGCCACTGGTGCTCAGCAAGAATTTTTCTTATCCAAGGATTTTCTCTCAATTCCATGCTGGTACTTTACTACAACTTTCATTCATTTGATTAAATTTAACTATTGAGAGGAATATTTTATCTAACTCAAGAAGGTATTAACACATTAGTGAATAAAAAAACTAAGATTCTAACCTAGTTCTATATTATTTCAGGACTGAAGTGAGTAAAACCCTGCTCTTAAAAGAGCTACTCTAAGAAGCATATCAGAAATATCTGATATTCTGGCTTTCTTGCATAGATAAGTTCTTGTTTTAACGTCTCTGTTAATTTCTCTTGTTCAACTAGTGCTATTACTTCTTGTGCTATTACTTCAAGCTGTCCTTGCTTCCTATTTTCTCTGTTCTGTTTTATATGCCTTTCTCAAATTGTCTTCAAAAGTATCCATCTTCTACTGCTATCTCCTTTACTCATATAATTCATTGGTATTTTGACCACTGCTGGAAAAAAAAAAACCCTGTGAATCAAGAGCTAGGATACTCTTTGGTTAGTGTAGAGCATCTAAAATATAAGGGCCAATATTTGATATGTGCAGAGTTAGGGTCTTCATAACTGGCCATAGTGGGTGGCTGCTGACTAATGCACAAGAGCCAGGAATGGTTTCTAATCTCTTCCTACATTTTGGCAAGATATTGGTTTACCAAAGCCATCAGGCTATTTGCCTCTTTTCTTGCTTAAATTCAGTTTTTTATTTACCCTCAAGGGTCTGATGCTATAACAAGTAAGCCTCCAAAGAATGCTTTTATAGCTTTGTGTTTTAAACCCCTTGAACAGTATGTGACAAAAGAGCATGTTTGGGAGTTTTGAACAAAGGAGGAGGTAACAACGCTCAATAGGAAATGTACTCATTACCCTACTCATTTAACTGTAACCCCTCTGTATAGTATCTTTACAATAAAAATTATTTTAAAAAATGAATCAAGTTGTGAGACAGGTGCTTTACATCCCTGAACTGTTCTTGTCCTCCTACGGCCTTGTACTTTAGTGTCTTCTGATGGTCCATTCTATTTAATGTGCTGACTAGCTCAATTACTAGAGTGTCTGCCCCAGAATTCAAAGCTTTCTAATTTAAAACAACACACCACAGAACTATTTACTAGTTTTTACCACCAATGAGCAGACAATGGAACCAAGAAAATCTCTTCTTTCTCTCCTAAAGAAGTATCCACTTTCAGAGACCTTATAGCCAGATACTCTTCCTATGGAAACACAAAGACTGGTTACTACTTGTGTCCGATGGTTTACTGCTAATAAAAAAAAATGTAGTCTTGGAGAACTAAGAATATATCAATGTCGCTATTAACTAATTGAATTTATAACTTTAGGTCAAAAGAGATTAAGAGGGAGATGCAGGGAAAAGAAAGAAAATAGAAGTCTAAACCACTTATCACCAAATGCCAAATATCAAATAGCAGATTCTGGAATGAAAGTTCAACATTCCACAACACCACTTAATATTACACCCATCATTACTCCACTTTTGTAGATCTACTATGACTGCCATATATAGCTAGCATGATAGAATTCATTCTAATACATATCAATACTGGTCTTCTCATATATCCACAGTAAGTCATCATCTGATAGCTCACATTTGTAGTCCTAGCTTCTCAGAAGGCTGAGACCTGAGGACTGAGGTTCAAAGCCAGCCCAAGCAGGAAAGTCTGTGAGACTCTTTTCAACAATATACTACCAAAACACTGAAAGAGGAGCTGTGGCTCAAGTGGTAGAGCACTAGCTTTTAGCACTAAGCTCAGCTCCTGAGTTCAAGGCACAGGACCAGCATATAAGTATACACACACACACACACACACACACACACACACACACACACACACTTAATAAGTATTTTCATAGCATATGACTATTACCTTCATCTTCTAAAGGAAATGTCTAACGTTACAAAAGGAAGTGGGCTGCAAAGATGATGTTTGAACTAGTTTTGTTTCACTTAAATGTATGACCCTTTGCACCACATCAAAAAAGCATTAC
This sequence comes from Dipodomys merriami, assembly GCF_024711535.1. Lineage (NCBI taxonomy): Eukaryota > Metazoa > Chordata > Mammalia > Rodentia > Heteromyidae > Dipodomys > Dipodomys merriami. The sequence continues at coordinate 1,617,660 of NW_027205603.1, read as the reverse complement.
AAGAGTGACAGATTTTTATCCTATTTTTACTTTCACGTTATTTTTCCCTCCAATTGCCCGACATACATCACCACTGTTTTAATATTGTCTTTAAACCAAAATTTAGAGCATTTGCACTGATTTTCTTTCCTCTGGGTGTGTAGGTGAAAAACACCCTATTCCTTATAAGTTTTCAGACAATGTAGAAAAAAAGAGGTTTTAAATATGTAAAACATGGATGACTAGTAAAAGTTCCCCTTAGTCTCAGCTGCCACAGTATGAGACCAAGTGTCTAGTTTTTCCCAAATGACACAGGAGTTTATTGTGATAATGTTTAATTAGGCAGGGTCATGCAATGTCATTTTCCAGTTACTTGCTTAATGCTTAATTTTGATGGTTGAAAGTCTTAATTTAATTTTAGTTGTTAGTAAAAAAAAAAATGTCTCCTAGGTCATAAGGAACTATTGTTGATAACTTAGAATCAGAATGAATACCTCTATGTTTCTTCTGGGTGAAATTGTCATTTGGGTAGAATGAGACTTCTTGGAGTAAATACTAAAATAGTATGGTCCAGGGGTCCATGTGCCAGGTAGAAAGATGAGTGCCGTGTGAAAGCACTAACATGCTGATGTTAGTGTTTTCTATGGCTTTTTCTGGAAAGCTTGGCAAGGTAGCTCTTGGAAAACAGCTAACATCAATTGCAGCCTCAATTATACCAAGTTTGGAAGGGGAGATTCAACATTACTAAATTAGGACTGACTTTTAGTGACATGCCTATTCCAGGATTCAACATTTAGCCATTTCTTTTCAGTTAACAAATCTCTGCTTTTGACACAAAACATGAGAAATGGCTCATTTTCTTCTAAGAAAGTTTAGAATCATTCACCTATGTATTTCTTGCCAGCATTTTGGTTATAATAATGAGTACTTCATTTGAAACTGTCAACATGGAATGTATCATGTAACTTAGGAACTCCAAGAGGGAAAACTGTGTCATAAGTACCAGCAAAAACAACAGCAGCAAAACCCAACAGCAGTGGAGAGAGACGCCCCTGCAGAGGTGAAAGTTACAATTGCCAAAGAAATATCTTCATAGTTCTGAATCTATAGATCTCTGTAAAGAACCCTTGCTTTGCATCAGTCATGTTCACTTACATGGAGAAACGGTTAGACTCTTGAGATAACCAAATCTGGGTCTGGAATGAAAGGAAAAAACATAAACAGGGCCGTTATCAGAAAACAGGATAAGCACAGTTATGAATTGCACAATCAGATTAGCAGTATTTTCTAGGAAATAAATGAACATGCCTATAAAACAGTGGAAACTTGGTCCAACCTTTCCCCTGCCCACGTTCATGTCCCAGTCATCTTGACCCAATCAGATTCCTCTCCTCTTATCTCTCACCCAGTTACATCTTTGCATTTCCATCTCAAGACACAGAGTTTCAAATGTGTACAATTGATACATCCGGCGGTATCCGCAGGAAATATCCTCTGTGAAAAAGTTGAAGTCGGTATTAGAATGCACAGTGATTCATAAAATCAGTATGCATTTAGTTAAACAACCTCACTACCGAAGAAAGGGATCCTGTGATATTATCAACTTGGTGTTTGGCTTTATGGGAATATTAGCTCTGGCTCTCAAAATTCTCCTTGTCCCCACTATGAATTCTTCTTTCTAATCTGAAAAAAAAAAAAAAAACGCTTGTCTCTGCTCCTGTCCTGAGATCTTGTCGGCATGTCTGGCGTCTGACGTAATATGACTCACTAACAGGGATTGTAGTGATTTACCCTATGTGTTTAAGACCAACATACTTTGATCCAAAGGCTCTGTATGCTGGTCTCAATTCTCATGAAGGCTCCCATCTGTTAACTTGTATGTAACAAAACACAGAAACTCTAGCATCTTATACCTGCCCACATGTATTATCCTATGGGACAAGGATCCAGACATACCTTAGCTAAGCCCATTGCTTGGGATATAGAATATGACCATGTAAATTCCACTCAGGATGAGAATTCTCATGTGCGCTAGAGATGTTGAAAGACTGGATTTCTTAATGTAGGACTTTGGCCCCATAGGGGGTTTTATGCCATAGCCATCTGCTTTTGCAAGTTCAGAAGGGGGCCTGCTTTGCACCCCATCCATCTTTAAGGGCCTTCTCCTGATTAGGTTAGGCTTTGGTAATCTCCCCTTGGATTAACTCCCAATCAATGAATTATGGAATAAAATCCCTTCTCCTTTGGCATACAATATGAGCCGGTTATGAAATCTTGCTCTTCATATTCACAGCCATCAAAGCATCAGACACACAAGGGTCAGGGGGGTGCATATGGCGCACATGCCAGGCTGGTGGGAGTTTGGAGGCCAGTGTAGAATTCTATCATCTCCCTTCTGGTCCATGAGGCACACATCTCTCCACTTGCAAAAGACTTCCATCTTCTCTCAAGTCTTACCTCAACTCAGCCTGGTGGAAAGGGTCTGTTAAGTACAGTTGTTAGGGCTCCGTTCTTCTCCTTCTATGACACTAGAAGAAACAATGTATTTGTCCCTAAGATGTTATGATTAATACCATTTTCCATGTACAAATCAAGAGGAAGTCCCAAGGGAAGTGGAATATCTCAACATAGGATCTAGAGAAAGTGCCAAAGTCCAGTTTTATGTTCTTTCCACAATTTCAAGGTCTCCCAGGACACAAATCCTTTCCCTCAGGTCATTTCTGGGATCAGGACACAAAGCCATGAGCTGAAAACAGGAAGGAAGTAGATTATTGTTACTAATGTTATTTAATTATAGTTCTTTGAGATGATAATGAAGCATTATTATCTGGCATGAGGTTTACATTCTTTTCAATAGTTTACAGAAAAATTTACTTTTTTTTAAACCTAAAAGCTTCTTACTGTAAAGCTAGTGACTGATCAAAATGCTACTCCTAGACATTTCATGAACTCTTTTTTTTTTAATTTAATTTTATTTTATTTGTGAACATACTGTACAGAGGAGTTACAATTACATGGGCAGGATAATGCGTACATTTCTTACCAAGCATTGCAGCCTCCTCCTTTGTTTACCCTTCACATCCTTCATGAACTCTTTTGAAATTCTGTCTCTGGTTGTCCCAACTTGAGTGCCTGAGTTTCAGAAGGACTTTGATTCATGATTGCTTATTGATAATTAGGATGACTATTTCTGGTTCTTCTAAGGGTTCATGCAAATGAACCACAGAAAATCCCAGTTACCTTGTACACCTTGGAATCTTCTGAGATATGATTCATAGTATCTACCATAGCACTATTTAACAAGTCTAACTAAAAATACTTACTTCAATGCTTAGAAAATGTATAGACTATTTTGTGTCACATCCTGTACATCTATGTGTGTGTGTGTGCGTATATATATATATATATATATGTGTGTATATATATATATATATATATGGTGTGAATTACTTCCTAGTACATAAAATATCAGGCTTGCTTTCTGTCTTCATTTTAAAAGTAGGAGGCATTTTCCCATTGATTGCACCTATGGGTTCTGGAAAAATGTATAATGAAATAAAGCAAATGACTAAATAAGTTACATTCTCATGAACAAAAGTAATATGGACATCAATTTACTTATCTATGTATGGAGAGAGATGACTGAAAAGTTTCTAGTTAGTTCTAACTGGATGCCAGTTTTCTTTTGAGATTATTTCAGTCTGAGAGTATACTTTCAATGGTAGTCTTTTCTTAGTGTGTGCACGGCCCTGCATTCAACCTCTGACATTATACACATTCAAAATTCCTAAGTGAGTTGTTGTGATAAGTGTAAATTACCTGTGTGCATTATGAATGTATGCATATATATGTATGTTTGCATATATGTGTATGTATATCTACCTATATATGTATATGAATATATAAATAAGATTGGTAGAAAAAACAAACAAGTGTTTTAAACCTAATTATTTATCCCTAAATCTTTAGGTATATATGCTCAGGTTTCTAATTTTCTACAGTGTGGTTATATTTAATTGTCACTGTTAACATTCTTTCATAGCCTTCTCTATGGTTCACATTTCTCTTTTAGGAAAAGGGTAGGTGACTGATGAGTCCAATAGGCAGTGTATTGGTATACTGTTCTAATACCATTGCCATCACGGAATGATAATACTGTGACTTTCAGCAATATTTTCTTTTTCTCTTTCCTTTCCTTTCCTTTCTTTTCTTTTCTTTCTTTTTTTTTTTTTTTTTTTGCCAGCCCTGGGACTTAAACTCAGGGCTTAGGCACTGTCTCTGGGCTTCTTTTGCTCAAGGCTAGCACTCTACCACTTGAGCCACAGTGCCACTTCTAGCTTTTTCTGTTTATGTGGTACTGAGAAATTGAACACAGAGCTTCATGCATGCTAGGCCACATTTCCAGCCCAGAACATATTTTCTTTAGATCCAGGCTTCATTGCCTGTTTTCTAGCTTATAGACACTGTTATTACACTATATACAAGTCCATTAGACAGTCACAAAACAAGTACTGACTTTTCCAAGGGTCACCCCATACCAGGTGATAAAAGTCTGTCAGAGCCAGAGCTATGTCTCTTTAACCCAGTAGAGAAAATATTTGGTGTACTTTGTAAACACATAATTCAGAGATGATGGATTGAGACGACAGTGTTAGGTATTTATGTCACTAGAAGATGGGGTCAGGGTAGGGCAAGAGGTGAATCTTGCCTGCCATTGTTCAGTTCTGGAAAAGTACCGGCTTCCTGAGGCTTAGCAAGGGTAAACGAGTCTTCTGAATTAATGTGAATTAATTATGCAGATCATCTTTTCTTTATTACCATGACCAAAATGTTCATTCTTTGATGTTAATTCTTTGAGCCAGAGATATTTATTTATATGAGTATTACTGCCTTCTCATGACCTTTACATCTACCCATAGTAAAAATTGGCCAGTACATGAGTTTAACCAAGGGATGAAAACAGTACAAATCATCTCATAGACTTGTCATTTCAATGGTTTTGCCTGAAAATACCTGCAGATGAGTTTCCACTGCCTAGTTTGTTCCCTAATTAGCAGGATTCTCCTGAAGGCAAACACCTGCATAATCTTACCTGCTGGTCCAGGCACGTGAGGGAAAGCCACAGGTCTTTGCAGAATGTCCTTCAGTGTCTTTGTTATGGTTTGCACAACTCCCTATGCAGATTTGTTAGGCACTGAAAGGGAAAAATGAGATCAAGCATTCTCCTATATTTCTTCTGGAAAGGCAAATGTAACCAAATGCACGGCCACCAAAGTCTTTTAAGATATTAATAAAAAAAAATCAACCAGAGATTTAAGGAAATGTGTGGATTTTTTTCCCACTTGACAGCTTATCAGTAAGTTGTTGTTAATTTTTTTTTAACTCTAGGAGTGTACCTCATTGATGATGGTCATGTATAATTCATAAAGGAAAATAGATTTAAATAAGCCTGCTCAGGAGTTTAGTGTGTGAAAACTCAACAAGCTAACCCGGCCTCCCAACCCCCACTGGGCCTTCAGCCATTTTTCCTCTCAAACTCACCCCCATCCACACTGTATTAATGTTTGTATTGTAAATCATAATATAATTTATCTCCAAATGTATGGTTAAAAGAAGCAACTCAGAGGGACACAAGAGCGGCATCATATATGAAAAGTAAGATGGTATTTTCATGTAAATTGCATTTGATAAATATTAAAATGACTTTCTTTTGCAGAATAAAAGTATGTGAATACACTTTACACTCAAGCTACAAATTATGCTGAAGGAGTTTTTCTTGTCAAGTTATTGTTCTCCAGAATGTATATTAAATTTTTCTGTTCTTACATAATTTTTCACGACATATTTCTTGACGAAGGTCTCAGAAGGCGAGAGATAATCCATCTGAACTTGATTAAAGTGTTACTGTACTCAATAACAAAACCATCTTTTATTCATCCTTGAAATTTTAAAATTTGATACAGAGTGAATATCAAAGTCACATTTTCTTGAAAGACTAATCATTGTACAGACACACAAAAAATACAATCTTATCTCACTAATTCTGATCCTGCTAATTTGGATTTTGCAATCATCAAAGAAAGTAAATTTGCATTAGAAAAGAAATACTGTTATGATCAAAGAAGAAAGGGCAGCAATGGACCACATCTGACCAAGGAGAATTCAATCATGATAAACTAAATCTGCCACTGATTGTGAGCTTACTACTTGTCAGGAATTGAGGTAAGGTAAGGATATTATTGCTATTAATATTAAACAAACCATACTTTTCCAACCAGCTTCACCCTCTTTAATATAAGAAAGACCTTTTACAAATTGAACAATTGTCAGTTATGGCATCTAGTGACTATGTTTCAAAAATATTAGTGTTAAATTGTGTTTCAACGCACAGAAATATTCACTAAATGGTTGTGTCCTTCATATATATTTTAAGTAATGAATATTCTGCTAAGGTTTTCATGTATTTAATTTGCTACTTGGTTTAATTTTGAAATAAAAATATTTAAGTGGAGGCTGGGTATGGTGTCCCAAGCATGTATTCCCAGCTACGAAGTAAGGAAAGATCAGGGATTTAAGGCTGGCCCTGGCAAAAGTTAGTAAGAACCAACAAGTTTGGAAGATATGGTGTACATGCTTATAATTGTAGCAAGAGAGACAAAGGTAGGAGAATCATAGTCTGAAACTGTCCCAGGTAAGAGTGAGATGTAACTAAAGTGCAGGGCACCGGTGGCTCACACGTGTAATCTTAGCTACTCAGGAGGTTGAGTCTGAGGATCGAGGTTTGAAGCTAGCACAAGGAAGAAAAGTCTCTGTGAGACTCTTATCTCAAATTAACCACTCAAAAAACTGGAAATGGCACTGTGGCTCAAGTGGTAGAATGCTTGTCTTGAGCATAAAGAAGTTCAGGGACAGCGTCCAGGCCATGAGTAGAAGCCCAACAACCACCACAACAACAAAAACAAAATAAGCAAAACAAAACTAAAGCAAAAATGGGCTGGGCCCATGGCTCAGCTGGTGTAGTACACACTTAGTAAACATACACAATATCACTAAAACCACATGTATGTATGTATATATGCATGTAGGTGTTCAAGTGGAATTTCTCTGTTTAAAAAAATATTTACCAGATTAAGAAGACATTCAAACCCCTTAAATGTGACTGCTTTCATTGTGTTCTTGTTAAGAAGATTGTTTCTGGGATTTGTAAGTTGGTTCAGTTTCTTAATGTTGTTATGTATTTGGGAATGGAATTTTCTATAGAAAAATATGCTCTGCTTTGACTATGGATTTCTGTGTGTCTGTAGCTTAATTTATTGTCATTTATTATCCAAACTTTAGAGCCAGACAGGTAGTCTTTAAGTCATAATATAATGAAATATTTTAATAAACATTTTTTCTAGATACTGATAGAGCAATATCAAATGAAGCAAAGAGCAATTTTTTCAGAAAACAAAGGTAATTATGAGTATAATAACAGATTCTAAATCATCAAGGAAAGTGTTATTAATTTATCCACTTTTGTTTATAATTTCTAGGGTGCTTTTTTCATATCTATGGAAGTTTTTCAAGAGATTTTTTTCCTTTAATTGATAGGTTTGTGCTTATAGTTAACATTTTCCCCAACTTTCTAATCAATCCTAGTTTGGTAATAAAACATAAGAAATAAAATAGTATTAAAGACTCAAAATTATAGCAGGTAAAAGGAAATAAAGGTTTCTTTTTCTATTAATATTATTAGGTTAAATACAACTTGGAGCTGACATGTCTCTTCTCTACTAATGTCCCCGTGAATCTGGAGTCTTCTTCCTCCACTCCCCTGAGGACAATACTTTTTTCACTGGGATTGTGAGTACAGTTGCTTATTAGTTTCACTTTTCAACCAGCAAGAAAGAGAAAGGAGAATTCAGGCTTCCTTCGAAGTTCACGACTTGGCAATTGTACATTCTGCTTCCTCCTAAATCCTTTAGTCAAAGTTGAGCTTCAACTAACTGCAAGAGAGTCTGGAGAACCAGTGTTGGTAACCTTGTGTTAAACCCTGTGTGTAAACCTTGTGTGTAAACCCTGAAGGCTTTATTGTTGTAAAGAAAAAAAAGAAGAAAGGGTAGCATGTATATTTTAACTCTGGCCTGTACAGTCTTCCTAATCCGAAATCATTCCAGTTTGGGAATTAATATACAAGGCGAATCTCAGAACAAACACCCCTGGTGATATTTTTAGGTTAGGTGAAGATGAGTATAGCAGTTTAACACAGTTTATTTTTCACAAGTTCCAAAGAAACGCTTGTTTCTCTGCTCTGTGGTCCTAATCACAGCTCTCATGCTAGGGGCCATGAAGGGTTCTTCATCCTGGGTGCTCTCCACAGCTCATTCCTGACCTTGAAAGCAGCCTCCTCTGACCTTCAAAGAGAGGCTTCCCTGTGGACCATTCTTAACAGAAGATTCTGATTTGGTCGTGTGTGTGTGTGTGTGTGTGTGTGTGTGTGTGTGTGTGTGTGTGTGTGTGTGTGTGTGTGTGTGTGTGTGTGTGTGTGTGTGTGTGTGTGTGTGTGTGTGTGTGTATGTCCATCACCAACCTTTCCCTGGCTCCTAAGCCAGTAGATTCCCAGCGATCTTTGTTTCAATGGGTTTTCAGCCGACATCTCCAGCTGCCACATGCCACAGTGGATGGTCAGATCCCAGGAAGCTTTGGTCTGAGTCTTGAGGAGTGCATCACCCTCTTTCAGAGTTAGTCTTTCCTGGGTTGTATAAGCTGAGATTTAGGAACAGAATCTGCAGTTTCGTGTTCTTCCCAGTTATCTTCTTAGAATCCCAAATGGAGACTATCATCCTCCCTTACTAAATGTATATAGTATGACTTCACCTGCTGAATTTACACAGCAGATTCTGGCTTCTGGTTGGACCCTGTATGGTATCATTAGAAAACTCAGCAGCTTCATGACGATAAAAAGTGTTTCATCAATTGTTGTTGTTGTTGTTGTTAAATAGGAGCATTTACATCCTCCTCTGCCATTTTTGAGATCTATTATGAATGCTAAAGTTCAACTATTCCCAGGACTCAGTTAGATCTTACACACATCAAACAAGACAAAATTAGTTGCCCATGTACGGAAACTTTTCGTATTTGATGGGACTGAGAATCCATGGGAATAGAATTGCTGTGGGTGTTCAGAAAGATGCAGTCATTGGTATTCTTTGATATTTTTATCCTTTATCAACATCAGAGAGAAAGAAACAAGCCTTTAGAGTTCCTCCAAAAATTGTCTCTTCTTCAACATGTAAAACTTTGAAGAAGGACTGTTCACATGACACATGAGAAAAATGTTTTATTTTGATAAGGAATTTCACTGTTTTTCTGGATGACTAAGACTACAACATTGGGTTAGATAAACTGATTGGCTTTTCTGGATATAAATTATATAAATTATAAATCTTAAACATAAGATGCAATTTTCTGATTCTGCTTTTCAGAGGAGTACCAAGAAGTGTTAGACTATTAACTTAGTTTTCGGATGCTCATTTAGCTTGTGACACTGGCAGCAATGTTGACAGATCTGGAGGTGAGGTGTGTACTTTAGGAAAAGTGGTTTCTTCTGTCCAGATTCCTACTTATTACCTATGTACATTCAATAGTATGTGTCAACATGATTATTTCCAGACTAGTGGAAATTTTAATCATTATTTCAAACAAATTGTTTTAATTAGCCACAATATTTTGACAGCAACTTGTATTTAATATGTTTCTATCACTGTCAATTAACATTTTTATCCAATTTTATACTATTGTAAAACTTACCATAAAGGTGATTTTAAAAATACTAAGCATGTTATTGTGAGGAAATACTTCACCTCTAATGAGACCTTCTCTCATATTGCATCCCATTTATATATATTCTTATTTGTCCCTATTTCACATCTGCTACTTTTTGAGATTCTTTTTTTTCCAGTCCTGGGGATTGAACTCTGGGCCTGGGTGCTGTCCCTAACTAAGCCTTTTTGTCCTCAAGGCTAGTGCTCTAACACTTGAGCCACAGCAGTCCTTCCAGCCTTTTCTGATTACTTTATTGGAGATAAGTATCTCATGGACTTCTCCTGTCAAGGCTGACTTCAAATCTCAATCCTCAGATCTCAGCCTCCTGAGTAGCTAAGATTACAAGCATGAGCCACCAGTGCCCAGCTTTTTTGAGGTTCTTCATGGTTTCCTTTGCCTTTCCTATTTATATCAACTTTGCCATTAAGAGAATGTTATGTCCATTCTGGAAACTACTCAGTAACTGTCATTAGAACTGTGTACAGGCTGCTATGCATCTCATGTCCAATGGATTCTTCCAATGGAGGCTAGTGATGCCTGGTGCCAGTGGGAGGTAATAATAACATAGCTTGAATTCATTTTCCAGTATAAAACTTTTCTTTAAAAAAAATAAGTAAGCCAAGCACTGGTGGCTCACACCAGTAATCCTAGCTATTCAGGAGGCTGAGATCTGAGGATCATGGTTGGAAGCCAGCCTGGGCAGGAAAGCTGGTGAGACTCTTATCTCCAATACACCACTCAGAAAATCAGGAGTGGCTCTGTGGCTCAAATGGTAGAGCGTTCCTCTTGAGCTGAAGAGCTGAGGGCCAGCGCCTAGGCCCAGAGTTCAAGCCCCACAACTAACAACAACAACAATAAAATTAAGCATCAAAATATTTCCCCGGTCTTAACTTTTGTTATATGTGGTATTGTTTTCAAAATTTTCTTCTTCAGCAGACACTGAACTACTTTTTCTAGTTATTTCTGTTGTATACATTTCAATTCAATCATTGAACTCAATATGAGATATGTGTGTATAAACATATATTTACATACACATATATACATAAATATACATATATACACACCTATATTCATACACACATACATTCACACACACATATTATATATATAACACACACATATTATGTGTGTGTGTGGGGAGGTCCTGCCATTACTAGAGTTTAAACTCAGAACCTAGTGCTTACTGATGGCTAGCACTCTACAATTTCAATAGGAAAAGTATAAATTCTGGCTTATTTTAATACTGAAAATGAAAATCAACTTCAGTGAACATTCTAACATTCTAGTGAACACTGAATGTGTGAAAATAATTCCCGGCATAAGAAATTAAGACTTGCCCTCCATCCCAATAACTCTCTACCCATTTGTGACTCAGGTTATTTTGTGTCTCTTACATTTAATAATGACTAAGTCACCACAAAAGTTACACTGATGATGATGATGGTTTAAAACAACAGCAAATTCTTGCTTTATAAATTCCCCTTTTCCCAAAAATTTCCACTGAGAACAGACCAGTTATGAGTGATATTCATGCATTTTAAATAAGACAAATAATAAAATGGCTAGATAGTTAAAGTGACTGAAGGGGTTTCCTGCACAATGCCAATTCAGTGTGCAGGTTCAAAGCCTGAAGTACAGGAAACAAACATAGCTGTCCCAGGCAAGAGAAACAGGGGCATTGAGGAATGCTTCTAAGAATACTTAACTAGCCATGCAGAATTGGTGGGGTCATTTTGATGAATTACAACTTTTCTAGAAGAAATCCTTTGCTTGTAAATCAATCACATATATAACAGAGTGATAGAGAGGTAATAATTACCAACTTTTTTTCTCTATTTAATGGACAATGTTCAAAATATTTTGCACTGATGGACACACATGCAAGTGCTTCATTCAATTATATATTTGGCTTGATTCTGCTCAACAAAGTTCTTTCAAAATAAGGGCATCGTTGGGAGTCAAGGTGTTAATGTATACACCTCATGCACATTTCCTTTATATACTTTTGCTGCTTCTTCTTTTTCTAAATTCGGAAGCTTGTTGGCAGATTGTGGTTTGTTGAAAATGGTTTAGCCTGCTGGCTGCAAAGTAAAGAAACAGTTTGTCATGTGCCAAAAGACCCCTATAGATTGATTAGCAGACACACAGGGAACAAGTCTTAGATTAACTCACTTTCATTTTAGCTCGGTGGATTACCTTTAATGCATTACAAATCTGCATCCAGGGAGAAAAATATAAAGAAGTGTTCCACATAATAAAGCTATTCACTCTTTTAGTGAAATAACTTCACTCTTGCAAAGAAGAAGTCAACTATCATCTCTCTTGTATGATCTAATTTCTTATCATGGCCTTCTTCTATGAATGGAAAACAAATAGCAATGCAGCATTAAAAAAATTGAGGCCTAGAAAAAGCCTACAGACTTGTTTTTCATTTTTTTGAATGTTTAAATGTAACTTACTCATTTATAATTAGGAGGCAAAGGAGGAGGCCCTCGGTGTATACTCAGTATCTGTATTAACCTTCTGGATATCTTTTAGAAATGCAGATTCATTGACAGTGCCCAAATCATTCAGACACTGGAAGACATGAACTTTGCAAGAAAAAATTGACTAGAATTTTAGACAAAACTTGTTAAAATTTCATTGTTAAAAAAAAAACACCTGGTGGGCCCTCTGATGAAATTTAGTCAAAAAATGAGAGAAAGGCTTCCAGTGTATGTGGAATGTATGCTGAAGGCAACAAAGTGATATAAAAACGAAGAATGAGCTCTCTACCACCAAACTGAAAGAAAGAAATACCTCTCTCTGCTCCCAATTCTTCTCTACCAGAAGTTCCTGTGTTCATTTCTCTCTCTCTCTCTCTCTCTCTCTCTCTCTCTCTCTCTCTCTCTCTCTCTCTCTCTCTCTCTCTCTCTCACACACACACACACACACACACACACACACACACACCTGCCCCTCACTAATCAGTAGAACTCACATCAATGGGAAAATATTTTCATTGTAACTATCAATACAAAATACTAATATGGCAATATCTGAGTTACAACACTATTAAAAAGGAATTGCCCCTGATCTAAAGTGATATAACAATCACATTTATTTTGGGGTCTATTTATATGCTTTAAATCTTAGCTCTAGAACATCCTTGAACATTTGCCAACCTGAGCAGTTTCCATGCCGTAAACGCTCTGTTTAAACTGGAGAGAAAGTCATGGAACTCAATCTTCACAAGGAAAGAGAATTGAAATGGTTTCTGTTTGCATATCATAAATCTTGAATTTTAAAGCAAAAATAAACAGAGCCAGCATATTTATTTTCTATTTAAGACAGCGGGGCGTCCTCCAATCTCCATGCAGTACCTAGGCAAAAGAGATAGGGGTTGGCTGAGCAGGTAATAACTTATGTAGCCACTGGGTGGCACTGACAGCTTTTGTCTCCAAAATATGTAGCGTCCTTAATACAATGGATCCACACAACTCTTGGGTCCTAAATTTCTCAAGCCAGTCAAGTGCAAACCTCACTGGTGTGACTCTACAGCACACATTTCTCAGTCTTTTTGGATCCCTTGCTTTCTGACCCACCTTCTGCTAATACCACCCATCTTACTGTCAATCAGTACTGAGGAACTTGATGGTATCCAATACAATGCCATGTGTGAAAGAAAAAGTTACAAAAATACGGAAGGGGGGGAAGCAGATGATAGAAAAATTTAAATGATTGCTATTGCCTTAGAATTGTGCTAAGTTTATGGACGACAAAGACCTGAAGAATGTCACGTTATTGAATTGCTTTCTTCCAGGGAGCAATAACATCATTAACTTTCTTTTGCATTTTATTCTGTAAAGTCTATCTTCCCATGGCCTAAAGAGACCCACAACTCACGATAATTGTAGTTGAGAAAATAGCTTTTATTGTCCTCGGTGGATTATTCTTAAAGTAATAATAAGAATAACATACTTCATACAAAGTGACAGATCACATAGCCAGATATAAATGAATGAAGTAAAAATTTTTGTGTATATTTTAATATTCCATTTATGTTAAAGCTAAGTTTTCACAGACTAAATTTTGTTTACTTAATGGGTCATAAAATTGCCATATTGTTATCCACAGAGATCAAATGAAATACTGCCTGACACATTTCTATCTATCTATCCATCTATCTATCCATCTATCTATCTATCTATCTATCTATCTATCTATCTATCTATCTATCTATCTATCATCTATCTATCATTCTATCAGTTATCTATCCATCATCTATCTATATTTAATATCTATTTTCTATCATCTAAGTATGCATGTAAATATCTATCTATTTTTATGAGAATGTAGATGTGAAAGTCAAAGAGATAACTCAACCTAAGTTCATTCTCTTCTGGGATGTATAACCTCACCTTCACCTGTGAACACCAATTTATAATAAAACTTGATTAATGACCAGTTGTTCCACAGCTTGTATTTTGTGTTCTCAGGGTCTGAAGTTTCAATTTTGATTTTCTAGAGGAAACTTACTAAGGATACAACCCAGGTCCTCATTCTTTCTGAGCAAATGCTCTCTCCCCCTGAGACATACCCCTAGCCCTAACCAAGATTTTTGTCTTCGAGTTCTAAGGCTAGACACAACTAAAATCCTGAAAAATAAAATCTGAGGTCTTATCAAGTTATGTAATTGTGTCTATTCTTCTTGTACCTGAGAAGCAATGTTTTAATTTCTCAAATCAAAAGGAATCTCTCCAGATTCCAATAGAAACAGATGTCAATGCTTTGGGAAATGTATAGCAGGGATATCTTTCTAACGTTTGAATGCTTGGTAATCCTTGAAAAGAGGAAGAAAGAATAAACCACTGGTTTGCATTTGTGTGCACAAACACACATACACACATGTAAGAGAGGACGCAAACTGGGGAGACTGATCCCAGGGGAGGTCGAACTCAGAGCCTCACAGTGAGGCCGTGTGGTTGTTGGAAAACCTGAGGAGATGTTGCATGTCCATGCAAAGTTTGACAGGGTAGCAAAGTGGCTTCTGCCACTAATTTGGAGGGGTGTGTGTGATCCCACTGGTTTGGGGGGGCATATGAATGCTTTGCCTGCCATGACCAGTAAATGGAAACATCTGCATGAGATAACTCTGGGAAAAACTGTATCAGAGCCGACAGAAAGGTAATTCCACATTCCGTGGGCCTGCATATTTTATTTTAAAGGGTGTTTATGTATTTCGATCTTCATATTAAATCCACGAAAGTAAGAAACATTGCCATGCTGATGCCAGTGATAGGATCATGTCGTTTCTTCAAGTTTTTAATAGCCAGGAAAGATCTGACCAGTCTTGTAGGTGATTTTGTTCATTTCTAATCTCCATTGTTCTCAGGGCCTGGCCAAGGGGGAATTCTCAGTCCAACACACCCTGTACAGCCTCGCTGCCTCTGCTCTCCTGGCCCGAGCGCTGTAGTTGCATTTCCCTTGGTCACTGTTTGTTCTCAGCTGCTTCCGCATTCCCTGAGTTCAAGCAGCCTCCTTGAATGTCCACTTTCTCTACAAGTCTCTAACAGTACATAAATGTGTGTGTGTGTATGTATGTATGTATTATCTATGGTGATTTCAAGATTCAAAGGAATTGTTTTTTGTCATTTTAAAATCATCAAGGAGTCAGAAATGGAGATATACAGAAACGAACTGTTGGAAAAGGTTCCTGACTGTCGTCTGACACATGTAAGTGACTACTGATAAACCATTAAAATGCCAGGAAGCGAATGGAATGAAGAGGGCAAGGGACTTAGCCAGGCTTCTGGAAACAGAGTCACAAATACCCACCCTGTATGACCAGCAGAAAACACCGTGTATGCCCAAATTTATTCTCCAGTCTGAGTTTTTATGCATGGAAACCAAAATAAGACTCAAATCCTAGCAAAATACTAATAAAACCCCAGACTCCTGAAAACGATTAGCTTATAAACAAATTTATAGATTCTTTAACAGAAATGATTTATATAATCATTTTGGGGGGAGCAAAAAAAATAGACCTTATATTTTAGACATACAAAGAAGACTTTTTTTCCAGGATAGTGTAGATAGGGAGGAAATAAAGGAAAGAAGCAGAAACAGAAAGAAATCTGGCTTATTTTAAAAGTTTACAGATGAAAAATGCAAAAAGTTTGATTCTGTTCTGTTCTGTCCTTTGATTGTCATCAGATTATTTAGTTTAAAACACAATGTTGACCTCCTAACTTTATAACTGTGAGGATTAAGCCTATTGGCAAGGTCTCTCTCTCTTTGAGACAATAGCATTTTTATTTATGGATATTTAGTAGCATGTAAAAATATCCTTCATGTTAGTAATCTTCATTCAACATAGGCTACCTACCACCAACCATGGACTGAAAACTTTGCAGGGTAAGAATTTACTTTTCAGCCTTGCATTTCTGAGTTTCTAATACAATGTCTTACCTACGTATAGTCAAACATCCAAAGGTTTATTTACTGAATGCTTACTGTAAGTCAGAGTATGTTAAGTCAGGAAGTTAGAGCCAAAAATAAAACAGACAAAAATTCATTCTGTTCAGTTCATTGGTACAGCACTTAGAAAGTAGGACATAGTGGGTCTAGTGCTCAGACATCCTCAACACTGAATTCAAATCCTGGTTTCAACACCTCTGCAAGTTACTTCCTTACAATTTCTTTCCTCATTTAAATGTTTTCATGTGTTACAAAGGAAGATAACTTACTTTAGAGGTTTGTTTTAAATTCAAAATCTGATTATTTAAATACTGTTTTTAAACACGGAAATGCAGGCTATGTATTATTTAGTGTTTGTTGGATTGTATCTTGCATTGGCAAACTGTATGTTTTAAACATACATGACATATAGCCATTGGAGAAAATATTCATCATTTTATTAATCTTGTAGAAAAGCAGGAGAAAATGCCATTGGCTTCTTTAGGAAGAGTATAGTAATATTTAATATTTCACTTTGTGAACTCTTTTCATATTTATAAGTTCTGTGATTATTTAGAATCAGAGTACTATTATTTATCTATTTTTCTTTTCTAAGATATATTTATCCCATTAATTTTACTCCATAGTTTCCTTCCAATATGTATCAAGTTTAAAGTAGGATCCAACTTAAAAATTCACTTCCACAAAAATAATTAACCCCAAATTATTTCATGAATATATATTTTTCTATATAAATTTTATGATATGGTCACAACCTCTTATAAGTTTTATATTTGTTAGATATATGAATTATGTTATCACATACAACTTGCATTACTTATGCTAGTAGTACATGAATATAAACTCTATTTTTCCTATGTGTTAAATTATTTTTTTCTTGCTTGGTGTAGTTATTTCTTTCCTCTTATAATGGTTTCTGTAGGTAGAGCTCCTCAAGTTAGGAAAATTTATTTTTAAGCAGTATCAGTATATTAATCGTGATAATATCCAACATCCCCATTTTCAGTATGTTACTACTAATCTGTTGGCCTCATGAAAGATATCTCTTAAGTACAAATTTGAAAACCTGTATTGTTACTCAGTGTATGATTGGAGCCCCACATGTCTGAGTGAGTTTGAAAGTTGTTCTATCATTCAAGTACTCCATAAGTCAGTTTATGACTGGTAAAAATATTCTGGGATTGCATACTTTTTCTCAGAGCTTAGCTCTAATTGTTGCAGAATCCTGCACACAGAGTTAAACAGAATCTGAAACCAATCGGGAACTATTTTTTTATTTTTATTTTTGCTCAAGTGGTGGTGTGTTTTTTTTTTAAAGACAACGTTCAAACATTCTGCCAAGTTTGTTCCAAATTATTTTTATTATTACTTTTTGTGGGAGTTAGGAAACATTTTTTTTATTGTTAAAATACTATACAGAGGGCTTACAATTTAGGAAACATTTTAAAACTACATACTCAAACCTTATAATGCTGTTTTATTTGTGTTAGATTAGGGAGTCTTCTCTTTTCGAAAGCGATTATTAAACTTTTTCTGATTTGCACCATTTCCACTAGAAGCCAGTTGCTTACATATTATTTCATCTCGCTTCTTTGTATCATCACATAATTATTACACGTATTCTTGGTGATTTGAGAAGCAGTCATCTTTACAAATTATTTCTTGTCTACAATATCAGAATTTTTGTTACAGCTAAAGTCATCTTTGATTATGCTAAGCTTGTCTCTTATATTCATTTTCTTACTAATTTTATAAGTTTATGGTTTCTTCAGCTCCAGAACTAAATTCATTAGCTCAGTACCTTTTTGTTTTTGTTTTTGTTTTTGGTTATTGGGGGGTCTTTTTGTCTTTTCTAGTGCCGGATTATTTTTTTAAAATAAGGCTCCACAGAGAGTAGGCCTACTATCGAACTATGTTCCCCCAATTTTTAAATGCTATTTTTGAGAGCGGGTAGGTATTGCTCCCAACATCTCCAGCATGTTAAATATGTCAACCACTGAGTTATACCCCAGACTGCCTCTCTTTTCTTCGTGTGTGTGTGTGAGTGTGTGTGTGTGTGTGTGTGTGTGTGTGTGTGTGTGTGTGTGTGTGTGTGTGTGTGTGTGTGTGTGTGTGTGTGTGAGACTTATACTCAGGGCCTCCTATTTCTAGGCAGGCAATCTGCCACTTGAACCATGCTGTAATTCTATTTGCTTTAGTTATTTTTCATGAGGTCTTGCGTCGCTTCCCCTCAACCTTCCCCCCACTCCCCCCCACCACCACTGCCTGGCTCTTCCTACCAGTGCTGTCTGTCTACCTGGGATTACAGACAGATATGCCCAGCATCTCTGGCTTGTTTGTTGAGATGAAGGTCTCAGAGGCAGAAGCCTCTAAGATCCTTTAAAGAAACTAGAATTACAAGTGTGCAACACTGTACTTAGCATGCTATATGTTGTAAGAGGGGTGTTGGGAATTGAACTAGGTGAGTACTCATTCGACCACTGAGCCACAACCACTTGCCTTAAACATTGATTAATTGATTGATTGATTGATTGACTTTTGGAGATAGTCTTGGTAAGTTGCCCAGGCTGGCCTTGAACTCACTAGGTGGCCAAGCCAGGCTTTGAACTTGTGACCTACTGCCTCAGCCCAGCAGAGCAGCTGAGTCATTGAGCTCACTAGTGTGAGTTACTGTGCACCATCCTTCAATTCTTTAGCAAGGTAATGGTTTCACAGTGTTGACCTTTGCAAATGCTGCATTTCCTTTCTCAGTGGGAGGTTCCTCTGCTGTCTGTCCCTGTTCTCAGACTCTCCCATCTCCCCCTAGCAAACTCCAGGATCAGCAAGTGCTTAAACTGCTAGCTTCTGTGAAATTAAGCAGTATATGATCCTACATCTGTTGTTCAGCTTTGAAATATCACATGTCCAATGAGTTCCAAGGTAACTTAAAATAGATGGATAGTTTTCCGGTTTCATGGGTTCCTAACCAATGCCAGTTCTTTCTTTATGTTCAAGAGTGCCGTGTCGTCTCACCCCAGTTCAGTCCTGGTCAAGGTTCTGATCAACTCACAGAAACCCCAAGAGAATCCACAGGAACCTCAACCTTTCTTATCCATGCTGTGGACTATGATCTCTATTGGATGGTTTTATGATGTGAATGTTCTTAACTTCTTTGTATTATCTCATTTTTATTTTGGATATTCAGATATGGGTTAACTGCTAATCATCTATTAGCTTATATATAAGCTGATAGCTTATATGCTGGCTAATATATTTCATCTTGGAGAACGAAAAATCTTTTATCCCTTGTCTTTGTTTCATCTGCAGTTATAATTTATTTTTCTATGTGTTCACGATTATTTTAGAAGTCTAGCACATCTAAGCCGCTAATATGACAGCTGAAAAGTTCCACCATTACTTTCTAACCTGCACTTGAAAGTCATTAATTGCTGTTGGTAATGATCTTTCCTGCTTGCTGATACATTTGCCTTAGACTGATTAAGATTTATTATGATGATATTAAAAACTCTGAAATAATGAAAAATTTCATGCCATTCCTTTTTGGTTATTTAATGTGAGTTGAATAACTGATGACATGCCTTAAAAAAACTTTAGGAAATATTATTTCTTGAACTTTAGAAACATATAACTTAAAAGAAAAATAGACTTTTGTTTTAAAATTCATATTTTTATGATTATGGAACAAATTTTGTGCAACTCTATAGAAAAAAATATGAAATTCCAATTTAGAATTCCATCATGAAACTACACCATTCTAATTTCTCTGGGCCACGGTTTGTTAATATTCCACAAAGTCCCAGGATGCAACTCTAAGACTGCATTCAAATCTAGGAACACGAGGCAATCATGCTCAGCAGAGTATAACAATAATTATAATAGAGATTAAATAAAAATAATTAGAAAAAGTTCATCTAGTTTTGATGTATTAATTATTCTGACCCTGTTCTATTCAGAGTCTAATTATCTGGTTCAGTGGAAATGCCAAGATTTCTACGACTCATAAAAATTACATTCAAGTAATTATGTCAGCAAACTAAACAGTATTCATTTACCATGCCTTTTTATGCACACATTTGAATATGCTTTTTTTTAACTGTTTTTGCTCTTTGTTCCTATTCATAAGAAATAATACCTGTAGAGAAATTTGAAAGTCAGTTGCTCTCTGAGCGTTATGTGCAATTCTTGCTGATATCCCCCTTCTTTTGTAAGATTGCTGTAAGTCTCATATTACCTTTGTTTAAAAAACATGAATTAAAGTTCACTCTTCAGTTGTTTCAAAGAAATCTTTAAAAACCTGTAGCTGTAGGTTTTTTCTTCTTAAAGTTTAAAGCAGTAATACAAAGCCTTTCTTGGAAAGTTTCTTACCTTGGTAGCTCAGAAGTTGGCTAAGAAGGACTTTTCCTGGTTATTTCTGCTATGCTTAGTTCCTTCAGACATATATCATGGTTTCCCATGTGACAGCTCAGATTTAGAAAAAAAAGCATGTAAGTGAATATAGTATTTTTAAACTCTATGGGAAGGTGATGATATAGTCAAAGTTCCCAAGTCACTGAGATATCACTAAACCAAAAAAAAATTTTTGCTTTCTTATGACATAGTGAAGGCCTTATCCATGTTAAAAATAATGAGATTGAAATGTTGAAATACGGAATTCAGTATCTACTGTATCCCTTATAGTCTATTCCAACATTATTAATAAAAATGCTGGTGGTTATATTAAACTGAGGTTTGTTGCCTGGAGTATTCAGATTCTTTATTTACTTATGTTATGATCTTTGTGAGGCTAGATAGAGTCAAACTTAGTTGATACTATAAACCTTCAGTTTTATTCACACTGGAAGACTTAGTAACTGTTCAACTCTTTCTTTGGTGTTATGCTAGTAAGATACACACATGCACACACACACGTATACACCTATGTGGTATATTTCCTAACAGATTCCCTGTTTATCTTTCAGATCCTTTCAACTCTAAGCATTATAGCATTATCCAAGATTGAGAGAGGTAGGAGAATCAAAATGTGCTCATTAAAATGGATGGAACTGAAATGCAACAGTGTTGAGAAGAAGGAGCTAAAGAAACAAGACCATTTCCACTACAACTAAGGCAAGCAGACAAGCCTTCATTATGGCTGCCATGGCTCCAGGCTAACATCCAACATCCATTTTCCTAATAGAATGGAAGTTGGACCTGGAGGAAGACATGAGTGAACTTAATGACCTGGTTCATCCATGTTTCCTGTTTCCATGGAAATAACACAGTTGAGACTTCCATAATAGACACTTACCAAATTGAACAGACGATCCTGTTTTTTTTGTGTGTGAGCTTGGAATTATGTATTCTAGAAATGTCTCAAAATTCAGCAATGAAGCTACCACATTTTGTCTGTCACCATAATATTTATACTATCATATTCATAAAATTTTCTATTGTTTCACATTTTGTGGCTAATTTTGTATGTAACTTTAATTTCCATAGTGAGTATTTGACTACTTAAAGTTTTTTTATTTTTTTGTTATTGTTGTTCATTTTGGTAAATTGTGCTTTCCAACTAAATTCTTCTATTGACTAGCATAAAATTGTGTGTATTGCCTTTGGATTTCTAATGTCTACTTTCTATAGAAGCATTTTCTTTTCAGTCTTGGTACTGGAAATTTGTATTATCTTTTCATCCTTAAAGGTATTTATAGTTACAGTATTAGTAGTGCTGGTGTTTGAACTCAGGGCCTCAAGCTTCACAGGTGAGCACTTTACCACTGATCCATGCTTTCTGCTCTATTGTGCACTGGGTATTTTGAGATTTGGTCTTGCATTTTGCTCAGGCCCATTCTTACACTACACCTCTCTTCTATGCTTCACGCTGTAGCTGGGTTGACAGATGTGCCACCACATTCAGATTCTTCCACTGAGATGATGTCTGGTGTTGTACCCAGCCTGGTCTTGAACTACCATCTTTACTATCTATTCCAAGTAGACAGAATTACAATTTTGATCCCCTGTACAACTTTTCTCTCTCTGAATAATAATAGGTTGTTAATTAAAATTAAGAGTCCCTTACTTAAAATACCTTGCTAATCCACATATGACATCAATACTCCTGAAATAAACCTATAGGCAATACATAGTCATATTATGTTAGATTCTGGAAGCAGGCACTATTCACTCTCTATCATGAAAAATATAACCTGTTGTGATGTTATAAAATAAAAAGTAAGCTAAAATTATAACACACATGTCTAGAAACAATAGAAAATTTTATGAATATGATAGTATAAATATTATGGTGACAGACAAAATGAATGTTATTTTTAGGTACATTTTCATGAATGCACTGTTAAGATGTTGAGTAAATGGCCTATGCCAGGTATATCTTTCAGAATGTCATGATCTGTTCATCAGTACAGTTCCACCTCACACCTGATTTTTCCATTTATACTGTTCATATACAAACTCATATCAATTGCAATCAGAGCTCAGATTATTTTATGAAATGGTACTTAAAGTTTATAATTAATATAAATATCCTTTATATTTATCCTAAACCAAAATAGTTCCGATTTCACTAATATAATCTATTAATAGATTAGTAGTGTTGTTTCAGGCTTACTATTTTAATAATGAGTGCTAAAGTTTCTTTTAAGGCAAAACTTTTAAGCCCTGTATGTAGTTTGGCAGGCAACCTATAGCTTTCTCTTCCTGCAGACATTGAAGCATGGCTGTCTGTTTTTCTATGGCTTAGAAGATTTGTTGAAAGGAGAAAAATAAATACATTACCATTCTTGAAATATTGTTGCTATCTATTTATAAAAAATAAACACTCTACTTTGGGTAAGGCCTTGATGTACATTTGTGTGTGTGTGTGTGTGTATGTGTGTGTGTGTGTATGTAATCTTGGAGGTTATTTATTGGCATTGGTAGATATATTTAAACTCAGAGCCATCATTTTAGTAACAGATAAAACTTCGAATCAAGACACAAATACAGGGTTTGGAAGGATTTATTCATTACCAGTGATTGTATTTCCTAGCTCACAATGACTTCATTTCAGTTAAATTTAAGGTACATACCAAGCACAGCTGTATTAAATGTCAACATGCTGGGCTATGCACTATACACAATCACGCTACCCCAAGGAGTATGGTCTTTCTTAACAGTTACACAAAAAGACAGAGGTTGATAAGAGACAAAAATAATGTCTGTTTGCATAGGAGGCACACATCCATATAATGGGTTTTCTGAGAAGAAAATGGATATATCTGAAGTGATTGGAAAAGTAGGTGAGAAATTGTATTGGCAAAAGTATTAAAACTATGATAAGATTTATAAAGAAATTCAGCATTTCTAATAACTCTAATAATGTGTAAGCATGGATATTACATGTCCCTGGTGAAATTCCAATATTCAGTCTTCAAAATTTACTGCTGTTTATTTATATAACTAAAAATTTTATTTAACTGCATAGCACTCAAAATCACCGACTCCAGACCTTATAAAACTCACAGTGACAAGATGCTACATTGTGAACTGAAATATTAGTAAGAGTAAGGAGTCATTTAAGTTGAATGGAAAAAACATATAAAATACAGTTCTTAGCCTAGGGACTACCCTAACAGTAATAGATAAGCAATGTCTAGAATTTATAAGATTGTGCAAGGTCTCAAATGTTTTACATGAAACATAAACTTAGTTTTCAGTCTGTTACAAGGTATGACAATAGTGTCCTAGTAGGTTAGGTTCAGTGGATTTTTATCGCTTGTTTCCTGGTCTATGACTAGAAGCTATAAATGTATCTTCATCATCACTTAAAAATTTACAATAAAACGCAATGGAATGACTAAAACCAATTAAAGTATTTATTCCTGTGGGTTTGAACATTTAAATGTAGTCAGACCAGTGCTTTCTATAGCATAGTGGCTCTTTCATACATACGTTCATTTTCAAGACTTGAAATTACCTTGGGATAGTTAACATCCAACACAAACTTTAACAAGATTTTAGTTATTGAACATTATAAAATTTCAAGAAGGGATAACATACCATTTAATAACATCATCTCATTTTGCATGAATATATTTATGTCGGAATTTACAAAAGTACCAGAAGTGCTTTCAAGGTAATGTGACATTCAAGTTCAGAGGAATGCAACTGACACTTGGAATTTACTAACACTGAATTTTTATTTTTCCCAAATGATTAGTCTTGACACCAGAATGAGTCTGTTGTGGTTCTGCCTGAGCTAAAATGTCTTTTAGAGGAAACATGTGGCGAAAAGTTGTACATACACAAAGCCATCTAAAAATAAAAACAATCCCCCCCAAAAGAACAGTAAAAGGAAATCAGCCTTAGGCATCTTATCTAGTTTCCCATTCTTTTTTCTCCTTGGAAAAATCATCACAGAAAAAAAATCCACTCCCTTTATGCTAATGGTTAAAAATATTAGCATATGTCACCTAGTTTCTAGTCTCAACTGTGTGTTTTCATCACTCAGGTGATGAAATACACCAACACCCAGATCACACCCCATGAAAATAATGTGTTCCAGCAAGCCTGGGTTCTGACATTGTTTGGTTTTGCTTTTCTCTTTGGAGAGGCCAGCTGATAAAAATACACAGCCAGAGGTAAGCTTACTGGTGTAACTGCACATGAAGAGTAAAGAAGTCACTTGATTTGTTGCTGCTATTCTAATCAGAAACTCTCCAGTGTGGCACAGAAATGATGAGATCTCCATCCACAGCCCATAACCTACATTTCTTTCCAGAACTCAAATTATAATTATGAATCTCTGACATTGTTCCAATATATAATCAAGGATACAATGGAAGTGAAAAGAAATAGGACTTGGCGTGTAGAATTTTGTTCTGCAGAAAGGCTAATCGCTCACAGTAGAATGTTTCGTGGTTTAAAATGATGGTTTTACCGTGGCTCATGTCCTATAGTCCTAGCTACTCATGAGGCTGAGATCTGGGGGTTGAGGTTCGAAGTCAGCCTACGCGGGAAAACCCATAAGACTCTCATCTCCAATTAACCACTCCAAAGCTGGAAGTGGAGCTGTGGCTAAAGTGATAAAGTACTAGCCTTGACTAAAAAAAGCTCAAGAACAGTGCCAAGACTCTGAGTTCAAGTACCAGCACATGCACACATACACACACACACACACACACACACACACACACACACACACACACACACACAAGATAGTCTTAATGTCATAGCTGATACTTTGTATCGTGCTGTCTTGAAATAAATTACATGACTACTTTTCATTTCTTTCCTTGTTTCCTCTATGTAAATCAACTGAAGAAAACAGGACTCACTTCATGTTTGAGGTGAAGATACCCGAACACCTTCAGTATTTAGCATACCTTAGCTATTTCCATCATTATGTTCATGTAGACAAATGTGAATATACATGTTTCCTGTCTCCAGCACGGTAGGAAGGAAACGATGAGGGTATTTATGAAACAGTTTCCTTAGTCTCCTTCAGTGATAAAGGTGATTCTGCTGGCTAGAGAGTCATAGCATCACATGACCTTTCTGATTTTCCATGATGATCTGTGAGAACAAAATAAATACCATATACCATTGAATGAAAACTACCCCTGAGGGCATGTCCATCTCTATGCCTGGGATCCTGGCCTTTTCTCTTGCCATCTACCTTTCAGATCCTACTGATCAGTTAATATTGGAGTGACTCGCCACCTTCTCCTGTGAAGACTTGTCACCCACCAACATGGTCACCGTGGAGTGATTAAAACACCTGGAAGGCATTGATAATCTCTCTCCAATCAGTTACCTCATCATATAATGTGTAATGCACATACAAGAGAGTAGACAAAATTGTTTCCCATTTTGACAGAGAAGAAATCACTATCCGAATCTAACCATAATTTTATTTCAGTAATAAATTGTGTAGCCATCAAAATCCCCCAAAAGAAAAATTAATCCTAAATTAGGGCTGAATAAGTCACTGCAATCTCCCATGATCTCTTTTCCTCTTCAAGGAAAGAACATTCTCACTTATCATATTGCCCAGGTGCTAATCTAGAATGAAAGTAGATCAGGAGAAATTTAAATAAATTATTCAAGAATGGAAACGAAATGACTTGGAGACACCATCATGGTTGTTATTCTGGCTAGATAAGACAGAAAGAGATTAGAAAAGGGAAAAACTGTGACATCTTGGCTTTTCGACCTGTTGGGAGTCAGTTTCTGGGGTTCTAATGAACAGGGACACCTGTCCTACTTGTTAACCACTACCACCCACTGGGAGGCCATACTGGGGCCAGTGTCTTGAATGACAAAACTGTGTTATCCATACACATTTCAATTCTCCCTCTATGACTTTGTAATCCATTATTCATGGAAGATACAGACTAGAACTCTAGAAGCTGCATTTAATTAGGTCCTATTGGAAAGCTGAGATAGTTCATACCATCATAACAATAACTCAATTCACAGGTTTTCTTTAGGGAAGCCAGCTCTAAACAAAAGTTGCCGTGTTAGCTTTCTTACGAGAATGCCAGATACCACCTTTAATGGGGGAAAAATTCTCATTATTGGGCCCACAAAGGCATTCAGTTGCAAAGCTGAGTCATTGTTTCCTGCTAGGACAATTGTGATACCAGTATGGGGAAAATGCTCAGCTATGACAAGCTGCTAGAGCAAACATCCCCAAGGCACTTGGTCCTAAATCAGGAGTATCAGACAAAGGGCAGACAGCAAGTTGAGTCATGAGGCTGACCATGTAACAGAAAAGGAAACCTTACTCAATTATTCCAAAGATCAATATTCATCTTGGCTGCCATTTTCTTCTTTTCACACTTTATACATCCTAAGTATTTTTGTTTGGAATAATTATCAAAGTTGCTTCTGTTCTTTGAATTTTGAATGTTTCAAATGTTTGCAGAATGCTCAAGATACTTTCATTTATTGGAAACCAATCAAAGGAGAAAAAAAGTAGTAAATTTATGAATTCAGAGAAGTCAGTAGCACTAGCATAGTTCCATAGAGAATATTTTAATTGTTCTTCAATGCTTTGCTAAGGGACTACAGGTAAGACCTAAGCTTTTGATCACAGATGGAATAGGTCAAAAGTTAAAGCTAAGTTTTCTTATGGAGCAGTATTTGGAGACAGAATTAGTGAATCACTTTTTTTTTTTGTCGGTTGTGGGACTTGAACTCTAGATCTGGGCACTGTCCCTCAGCTCTTCAGCTCAAGGCTAGCACTCTACCACTTGAGCCACAGTACCACTTTGGTTTTCTGGTGGTTTACTGTAAACAAGAGTTTCAAGGACATTGCTGCCTGGGCTGGCTTTGAACTGCGATCTTCAGATTTCAGTTTCCTGAGTAGCTATGCTTATAGGAACGAGCCACCAGTGCTGATACGAATCTCTTTTACGTGATGATTTCAGTTAAGTTCTTAAAGAGTAAAATCCCAACTCAGCACTTGGGAGGCTGAGCAAGGAGCATTGTGAGTTTGAGACTGATTGATCAGGTCCTATCTCAGAAATAAGAGGCTAGGAGTTGGTGGCTCATGCCTGTAGTCCCAGCTACTGGAGAGGTGGAAATCTGTGATGATGGATTTGGATTCAAAGTTAGTCTGGCCAAAAAGTTAGTGAGATTCATAGTGGGTAAGAAGAGTGGGGGAGGTGGGGGAGGAAAAGGATAGTAGGAAAAAAAACAAAGGAGGGAGTCACAATGTTCGACAAGAAATGCACTCATTACCTTACTCATGTAACTGTAACCCCTCGCATCTTTACAATAATTTTTTTTAAAGTTAGTGCGATGCCAACTCAATCAACAAGTGTGGTTAAATGGTTCATGCCTGTGATACAAACTATGCAGGAGGTCTTAGGCAGGAGGAAAGTGGTCTACGGCTGATTCTCCCAAGCAAAACCGTGAAGTCCTACCTGAATAGTAACTAAAGCAGAAAGAGTTGGGCATGACTCAAGACATAGAATGTCTTGACTAGCAAGGCCCTGAGTTCAAATTCTAGTGCTTGCCCCCAAACAAGCACTTACAAAACAACAAGAAATGAAACCATAACTCAAGCGACTGTTCTGTTACGCACGGCTTACTGAGGCTGCTTTAGTTTTGCCTCGGTACTTCCTTGAATGGAACAGAACATGGAGGCTTGTGATGACCATTCTGTAACCAAAAAACTGTATCCTAAACAGTGCCTGGACCATCAAGAAATGGATGGAACAATGCAAGAACGTTAAGCAATTTACTAATGAATCTGCTTGTTTATGCAACTCAGATGGGCCAGGGGAAAGGGAGCTAGCATTACTTTTTGTAATTTTATTCCTTTATTTTTTTCCTTTAAGTACTAGTTGTACAAAGAAGTTACCAGTCAATGTATGAGTTCATGATTACAATGCATCTTGATCAATGTCACCCTTCCATCATTCTTTCTCATTCCTCCCAGCCCTACTCCTTCCCTCCAATTTCTCAATTCTGTAGGATATGCATTACCATTGCTGACTGTATTCTCACATTAAATCCACTCCTAAGTGTTTTTGTTCTATTCATATAGGATGTGGGCGAGATCATGTCCTCAGGTCAGGTGAAGGAGCTAAAGCTTCTGTAATGGTAAGCATAGTCACATTCACTGATGACCATGGCCTGGGGGTGGGGGTGGGGTGGGGAAAGGCCCTCTTTCCCCACAGCTGGACTCTTGCCCTGCCCCCCACGGCTGGATTCTTGGCCTTTCCTTTCTTATTCTCGCTTCTATGCCATATTACTTCCTCTAATTTCTTTTTATCTTCTCTTTATTTTGCAATGTCTCAGCACGTGTCTTTTTTTTTTTTTAAAGACAAGTTAATTTAGCCAATTACTTCAGTTTGGTTGGAGATAAAATCTTTAATTTATCCAGCCTCCTCTTTATTCTTTCTAGGATACTCTTTCCATTAATTTCATGAAACATTCTAATTCTCCAGTTTAGGGAAAAGTTAATATCATCTAATACACATGCATATATACACACAGGTCCTCAGAGGCCAAATAATACATATCTGCACTTAGAAAAATTGTTTTCTTTGTAATGCATAATTTTTGCACTTGCAAAAAGCATCTCAAAGGGTAAAAATGATTTTACATTAAGGATTCTGTATTGGTTATGTATGTGTTATTTTTAAGCCACGTTAGCTCATTTGTGGTCTAGTAAACTTGTCCTAGCTCTTTTTAAATTTATTTTTTATGATCTTTACATAGTCGTACAAAGCAGGTTTAATTGTACATATCAATCAATGAGTACAATGCTTCTTGATCATCATTGTAACCCTTTATATTATTCTCCCCACCCACCTCAATTCCTCTCTTGTGGGACTAGTTTGGTGGAGTAGAGCACAATAACTCAGAATTCTTGGAGGGGTATTCAGAGAATTATTATTAAGAAAAGGGAAAGGAGAAAATCCTAAAAAGCTTAAACTACTTGAAAAAATGGCATTATTCCATTCATGACATCATCACACTCCAGGGTTGCTCCTTTAGCCAGATGGTCAGATAAACAATGTTATCCTTATTCATCAAGGTAGAGAGAGTCAGAGATAGAGAGGACAGGAGGGGGAGGGGCAGAGAGGTGACCGGCTCTACCTGATATGGATAATAGCAAGAATACCTTGAATTGTCTTTCCTTATGCTCATACTTCTGATATATTGTGTATATATGTATATATACATTATGTGTAGTTAGGTATATATTATTTCTGTTATTTATATTATATATAATGCAATTTCATCATTCACAGACTCTCCTTTAAATGCCTTTTGTATGTACTTAAAGCTATTCTTCTTGCAGTTCCAATGACAGAGAAGGTATTTCTTTCAACTAGTATGCCTGGTCCTGTGTGTGTTGTTTTCACTTTTAAAGAGCTGTTTGTTGATACTGCATCAGATGCAATGCAGATAATATATCTAAAACAATTCTATTTATTGACATTATAAGAAGATGATGGCCAAAGAAAGTCTATTTAATCAATTACTAAATACTTCAGTATTTGATTCCCAGTATTTTACATTAGTTTTGCAATATCCATACAATAAAACTGTACACAAAATTGACTACCTCTTTTCTGATGCTGTTGCATTTTAATTTTCCTTACTCTAGAAGCATCATGCTTAACTTTCCTATTAGGTTGCCTTTCTATTCTCTCCAAGAAAGATGGGATTCAGGAAATGCTGTATAGTTCACAATTTAACTAACAATCATAACCAAGATGGATGCCATCAACACAGTGGTCACTAGGACCAGGAGGTCAAACGTGGCCTTTATTCCCAAATTTCTCTAGTGGCAGGGGTCTGATCGTGACTTTCCCACAGAGGTGAGACAGAAGGGAGGTTGACCAGGGTATCACAGGGTTTATGTTACTGGGAACCAAACAGAACGATGTTCTCAGAAAGCTGATGAGAGCTGGGGCCAGGTGAAGTTATAAGCAATTGCCAGGTTTTCAAATACAAATTGTTTGGATTACTCAAGGATACACTGATGGAAGAGGAGGGCAGATGACTCTGAACAATGAACCTACCATTCTGCAGGAAATGTATGGAAGACAACCCTTCCCTATAGGCCTTCTGAAAAATGGGGTGACTATCTGGCAAAGGTTTTGGAGAAGGAGAAATATGCAGAGTTTTCAAAGAACATGCAGTGTAGGGTGTGTAGTTGCATGCAATATTGACTGCCTCTTTTCTGATGCTGGAGATGTGAAATGTCATCATGTTTCAACAATTAGATAATTTTTTTTTGTCAGTCGTGGGGCTTGAACTCTGGGCTTGGGCGCTGTCCCTCAGCTCTTCAGCACAAGGCAAGTGCTCTACCGCTTGAGCCACAGCACCACTTCCGGTTTTCTAGTGGTTTATTGGAGATAAGAGTCTCATGGACTTTCTTGCTTTGAACTGTGATCCTCAGATCTCAGCCTCCTGAGTAGCTAGGATTACAGGCATGAGCCACCAGTGCCCGGCTTCAACAATTAGATAATTCTGGTGATGGGGGTGTCTATGAGGCCATCTTGTGGCACTTTTCGGGTGATGTTTCTCTCTGGAAGGTCACAGGTGGATATTAATAATATGAATGAGCACTATGCAGGCTATGAATATCTCATAGGGGTTATTTCCCTTATCTCCCCTCTTCCCTCATGGTCAGCAACATAGACATGTGGATTTTCTTTCACATCAGTGGCTCAGAGATAGAGTGCTCGCTTTGCATGCCTCATATTTGAATTAACCTCACCAGATGCTCAAATATTAAGCTGCCCGAGATGCTGACAAAGAGTCATATGACACAGTCTAGAGCTATGTATAAGTCAGTTCACGAAGGGTAAGTCTTGACAATGGAAAATAAAGGCTACAAGAAATTGTATAGATGAGTTTCTCCTTCACTAAATTGCATGGCTTGTGGAAAAATATTGGTTTAGAGGAAGATATTGTATAAGAGGATTTAGAGAAAGATATTGTATACATCTTTAAAGGATCATCAATTGGTAGCCAAACAAAGTCTAATTGTGTCAACGTTATTAAACACAATAAATAGAAGACAGCATTGTTTTTTTTTCCATTTGACACAAGATTCAATGACAACACACTAATGTGAGTAAAACATAACAACCCATGTTGGCTAACTTCATATCCTTTGGTCAGCCATTCACTTTTTTTGGAGATTTTCAGCTGGATATGTTGAGTTTGCAAAGAGGCATATACTTCCTTTTAGCAGTGAGTACTCTGTGGCTTAAAAATAAAACACAATTTCTAGCTGACTAATCACCATATCAATTTCCTCCTCTTCCAGCAATGCCATTTCCTTTTCTTCTGGCTCAGTTACTGTCTGTATTATCAGGTAACCCAAGATAAAAAAATATTAGCTCAGGCATCCTACATACATGAAGAGATTTGTGTTCCAGTTTTTTTTTTTTTAAAGCAGGTGAACTGATTGAGGCAGCAGGGAAGCTCATGGGAGACGAAATAGACACAGTCAATGAATGGAAGCAGGAGAGCTAGACAGTAAATGAGAATTGATATGAAACTATTTCAGAAGAATGTTGGATCATGGCAAATCCACAGGCTGAACAGAGATGTAAACTCTACCAGGCAGAAGGCCAGAAAGAGTGGTATGCTTTCTTTGTTCAAGTGTTTTTCTTTTTAGGCAGTAATAGGATTTGAACTCAGGATGGTGTGCTTGAAGCAATCACTCTACCACATACCCCCACACTCAACCCACAACCTAGCGCAATGGTAGTAAGTTTCACTACAGAATAGAAGTTATCTGTCTTAAGTGAAAAAGAATATATGTGACTATAAGTGTATATGTGCACACATTTATGCCCAGAAAAGTACTGATACCTTTCCTCACAATAAATTACATACCTTTTTTGGAGTTTAATGGTCACAAAGATACCAACAAATAGTCTCTGTCAGGGAATCAATAAATAAAGCTCAGTAGTACTCAGAAAATGATGAAACAGATCTCACTAAAGAGAAGGCCGTAGAAGGTGGTTTAGAAACTGATATGCACTGTCTTTGATGCTTGACTTGGAAATTTAAGAAGCTAAGCAGAAGTGATGTCTCTGAAAACATATATACAGTTGCACTGGCCAAACATTCCTGGTTTAGGTAGTCTGACATTTGCTGCCCATGCAGAATGTATTGGAAGGAAGTTAATAGTAAAGTACATCTTGCCGTGGTCAATGACGTCACTGACAAGCTGCCAATCACATGACAGAAGTCACAGACCATCATGTAGGCAGGTGAGATGTCTCTTATTGAATGAGATTAACCATTCAGCAATTAAGGAAAAGTTCAAATATAGATTTATTTTATATGTGAAGGAAAAACCTAAAACAAAGCAAAAACTTCAATACTGTTAAGAGATCAAATTCTTCTTTGTTCTATTTATGGGTATATGGGGGAGCTTAAGTGTGTCACATCTGGGCCTGGTCCCTAAAATCTATTGTGGCACGCAACTTCAAGGCAACTTCAAGGCAACAGAAGACTGGGCCTGGGGCTCGGAATGTGGTTTAGTGGTAGAATGCTTGTCTGGCATGCCTAAAGTCCTTGGTTCGATTTCTCAGCACTACATAAACAGAAAAAGCCAGAAGTGTCACTGTGGCTCAAGTGATAGAGTGCTAGCCTTGAGCAAAAGAAGCTCAGGGACAGTGCCCAGGCTCTGAGTTCAAGCCCGAGGTCTTGGATAAATAAAAATAAAAGACTGGACCTTTTCCAGTGAGAACCAGCCTCAGATTATCTCCTGAGTCAAAAATTAACCTAAAGTGAATATACTAAGTGAACATAAAGTGATATACTAAGTTAATTGGGATGTTGAGTGTGATAGCTGATGTATCCAATATAATACACTAACCTAAGTCAATTATTCCTCCTCAATATTCTCATAAGAAGGGACATTAGCTTTTATTTTCTGGTAAGAGTTATTTTCTACAGAGATACAAAGTTAACAAAGCCTAGAGAGCAATAGAGGAAATGACTTCTCCCTTTATATAAGAACCCATTATTGGTAATATTCTCTAAAGTCAAAAAAGAAAAATAAGTTCACTTGTTTTCAAAGAAAAGTAAGCATTCTGAATCCATTCCATAAAGTTAAATATTTACAAAACTTAGCTTCTTAAAATTGTGACATATAAAAATGATTTTTACAAAAATGTGTAATCATTGAGGGCTTACATAGGGAGAACTATTTACATGCTCCATTTTTCATCCCCACTGTTTTATTAATGATTATATGTTAATAAGCATAAACATAAATGAGTAGGGATTTCAAATGGGTACTCATTAACTTCCCCTAGACTGATTACACAATATCATTTTATAGTGTACATATTATACATGATCAACGGCTTCTTGTTGCAATTTTATGCTAATTATTAAACTTAGAATTAACCATTATGAATAATTATTAATATATCCTATTCATTGTGACTATCATTCATATTTTATAACAAGGACTTCATTCCAGAAAGAACAAAACTCATTACACTCAAATATCATTTATATGTTTACAACTTCAACTATTTAAAATATTAGAGAAATAACCATTATATTCAAGGGTAATTTAAAAGTGGCACTAATGAAAATAATGAGAAAAACAAAATTTCCATTATTCTTCCTATGTTGTTTCCCAGACACTATTCTATTGAAGTTAACACTATAAAAACAAATGTAAACAATGATCAGTGATATTTTTATGATAGTATTTATGTAGTAAACAAGTTTTCTTGTATTGTTGATTTGTGATTTCTTCAAGAAAATATTGCTTCTGATCATTTTTCTAAAATAAGGCAAAAATTGATAAGAAATATCAACAAAATAATATTGGAGAATGCAGAACACTCAGGACTCATTGTGACCAGTAATCTGATAAAACCCAAATCTGGACATTGGATTCTTCAGAAAGAAATGGTCTTTAGATTGTCAGTTTCTCTATTGATAAATAAAATAGAGCTGTTTTGGGGTTTAGAAACTATGTGCTTTACTCAAATAGAAAATGACTGTTTCTTAGGCAGTGATTTATAAGTATCATACATAATTATAAGTGGGACAAAGATATAGGAGGAAGAGCAAGAACAATGAAAAACACCTTGAATTAGTGCCAATTATCGCGTGAGATGACAGACTGGGCAGTGGGGTAGAGAGTTAGCTTAGTGATGTCATTAATAACATAAAGAAGAATATATCTCCTTTAAAGTGGGGTGCATGCATAAGGAGAGGAGAGAGAGAGAAATTAAGGGGAGGGCAAAGGTTGTATTGTAATTGTTTTGTATAGGTAGGTTTGTACAGAAAACAAGCTTACATGGAAAAGCGATATCATTCTTAAAATGAATATCATCCATAGTATGCTTGACTTTAATACTCAAGAGAATATATACCTCCAGGCTTCCTTCCCACATCAAGAGAGAATGCTAGAGAATAGGACATTTGAGGTGAATATTTATTCATATTCATTCAAGTTAAAAGTTGAAAGACTAGTAGCTCTCATAACATCCATATTCTCCAGAAATATACCTAATATTTAGTGTATCTATTTCATCTGAAGCATTTTTACAGATCATATTTCAATTGACAAGTCTTACAAGATGTTTTGCAGCTAGTTATTGGTATTATGTTCAGATTGCATCGGCTTGATAGCATTGTTCAATACCCATTTGCAGGATTGCCTCTCTCTTTCTGTCTCTGTCTCTGTCTCTGTCTCTGTCTCTGTCTCTGTCTCTGTCTCTGTCTCTGTCTCTGTCTCTGTCTCTGTCTCTCTCTCTCTCTCTCTCTCTCTCTCTCTCTCTCTCTCTCTCTATATATATATATATATATATATATCTGTTAGGAGATTTAGATAATAAAATCATTCATGCCATAAAAAGTTTTTTCTTATACTAGAATGGATGCTTAGCAAAGGTAAGAGTTTTGTACTCTTGATGTTGTATAAAATCGTAGCAGTGCTTAACACAAACCTGACATTTATTATACATTAATTGAACAATAAATGGATAATAGTGACTCTCATTTCAGCTTTTAAACACGCAAGCTACAGTTCTGTAAAGTGTGTTTTATGATGTTATTACACTGAATTATAGGCTGTACACATTATCAAAGTAGAAGAAAAGGGGGAAATTAAGTAAGGAAATAATACACATACCAAAATCAGGCACCAATGGCTCATGTCAGTAATCCTAGCTATTCAGGGAGTTGAGATCTGAGGACTGTGGTTCGAAGCCACATGAGACGCTTATCTCCAATTAACCACCAAAAAATGTTGGAAGTAGAATTGTGACTCAAGTGATAGAGGGCTAGTGTTGAGTAAATAAAGCTCAGAGATGGTGCCCAAGCCCCGAGTACAATCCCTAGGACAGGTACACACACAAAAAAACACATTGGCATAAGTGTATATTAGTATAAATTAGTCTATATACATTTTAATGTTGATATTTAAATGGGACTAACCAACAAGCACTATTGAAATTATTTCTTTTGTCTTTTTATGATTGACAAACAAATGATATGGCTTAGATGCAATTTTTCCTGGGAGCAAGAATATATATATATATATATATATATATATATATATATATATATATATATATATATGTTTATTCTTGTCCATAGTGGTATTTGTTTCAAGTTTGTTAGAGCAGACTTGGAAGAAAAAATGAATTTGAAAAAAAGTGTTTATCTTCTTAGTAACACCTCATAAAAAAAAGTTGTTCTATTGCTCAGGCAAATGACTTTAAAATATTTGTAGCACCAGATCATACCTTTCCTGTACTTGCGAGTCACTGGCCCTGAGGTATATTTTCCTGTAGCTAGTTACATACTTTATCTTTTATCTCTGGCCAGGCCTTCCATCTTTAATCATTGTGGTTTTATGTGTGGGGTAAAGTGTTGTTGGATTTCTGCATTTTTAAAATTTCAGTTCTTAATTGGGGCAGTGTGGGTCAGAGTTGGGATTACTCTTCTCTGAACTTCTTCCAAATTGTCTGGGGTTAGATGCCTCAAACTGAATTCAATATCCAGGTGTGGGATTCACAGAAGTTCAGAGCCCTTGTCTGTCTAATGAGACGAGACATGTCTTCATTTGTCACTTAGTAGAACTTCTAAAATAAATAATCACTTGGCTACAGGAGCACTCTCACTTCAATTCTCCTTGTAGCTTTGAATCCAAGAGAAAGCATTAATTTTCAGGATATCTATTAGTGTTAAATAGCTCTTCATAAATGTTCTTTGTGTGCAATAGTCTGTTAAGGAGAAATAACCACTAGTAACACATTGCCCCAAATCTTAGTTTCATCCAACTGTCATTTTGCATATGAATAGGAGATGAAGAATTTGGCAATAACTGGGCTTTATTTTATTTTATTTTATCATTAATCCATGTGGCTTGAGCTGGGCCAAAGGACACATTTGAAGTAGCATCTTCACTCACAAACCTGAAGCCAATGTACTTCTCATCCTTTTCTCTCATGGCTTCTCATTTTATAGTGCTTTCTAAATGCCTATTCTAATCAAATAGGTTTATTACAGCTTCTGCACCAGTTAGATCCCATTAGCCAGGAGCAATTCTAAGGCTAATCATAAGTCCACACATCGTGGCCAGAGAAGCAGGAGTCCAACAAAGAAAAGCCGCATATTTCATAGGAAATGTGTTAATTAAGAGGAAAGACATACTTGGAAGAGAGAAGAAAGAGAGAAATAAAAGATGAAATCAGATTGCAATATGCCCCTATGAACTAAAATATAATATTTCTGTAAATATAATCAATCACATTAGTTTTGCTTTCTCACAAGTCTCATTAACAGAAGAAATGAAGTCATTCATAGATGGATAAAGTTATATGTCCAAAGATAGCCACTTCTATGTGACGCTTTGTGAGAAAAAGTTTCACTTTGTTTCACCTTTAACTTTCTTCCTCCCATGTAGTCATTTGCTGCACATCTGCTTTCTAATGCACTTTAAGATTATTATTATTATTATTATTATTATTATTATTATTATTATTATTATTAGTCACGGGGCTTGAACTCTGGGCCTGGGCACTGTTCCTGAACTCTGTTTCTCAAGGCTAGCACTCTACCATTTAGAGCCACAATGCCACTTCTGGTTTCCTGTTTTTTTTTTTCTTGTTTTTTTTTTTTTCCCTGCTAATTGGAGATAAGAGTCTCATAGACTTTGTTACCTAGGCTTGCTTCAAACCCCAATCCTCCGATCTCAGCCTCCTGAGCAGTTAGGATTGCCAATGTAAGCCACTAGCACCTCTAGCTCAGGATATCATTTACAAAGATGGAATTTTACAACCCTCAGAAACAGCAATCAGGATCGTTAGCTGTTGGTGTTCGAGAATGGACATCTTGCACAGCCATTCAGAAACAATAAAATTATGCCATTTGCAGGGAAATGGATGGAACAAATCATGCTAAATGTGGTAAACCAACCTCAAAGAGACAAGCACTTTATGTTTTCTCTGATACACAAAAGTTAGATCTAAAATATACTGGGATGTGACATTGTACAGGACTCTAGACACTCACACACACTGACACCAAATGAGGACATTCTTAGGAGAGAAACACAAAGGTACAATCTCTATGTGCCCCTATATTTATATAAAATACCATAAATAGTAGATAGATAGATAGATAGATAGATAGATAGATAGATAGATAGATAGATAGATAGATAGATAATCCAAGATATGGAACAAGAAATCTCCTTTATTTTTAATTTTTTATATTTTGATGATTCTTTTCTTTATGATGGTGTATTCACTTGAATATATTTGCAAGGGTGGGGGAAAGGTACAGAACTCCAGAGAAAAGGGATAACAAAGTGCAGCAGTGGAACTCACTGAACATTGATGGAAGCTTTCAGGTGGAGACAGGAGGGAGGGACTGGGAGAGAAGGAGGGAACAGAAGATGCTGTAAGAAGGAAATGTGTTCATTACCTGACTCACATAATTGTAATCACTCTGTACATCACCTTTGTAAGAACAATAAAGAAAATTAACCAAAAAAGAATGGACAGCTGAGGTGCTTCCAGAAAGCAGAGTATAACACGTTTATCGATTTCTTTGACAAGAGCTACAAAATCTCTTCCTATCTGGGGTAACTGCAAAGAAATTTGTGATTACTGAAGGTCCTGGGCAGAAAGGAGCTATCCTTAAGAATTGGGAAATTACCAAGGACAGAGAAGATCTGAGATCCAAATTCCCATTGTGTGTGAGTAACTGTATCTCAGAAAAGTAAAGTAACATAAGAAATAGTCAGAGACAAATAATACTTCCAGTTTCACAGATGAATAAAAAAACCAACCAAACAAACTCAAAATATCCAACATATGTAGTATCATACCTAGGGTTCTCCTATGAAGAGCCCTCATTGAACTGTAGACATGTCACAAGAGGAAAAATTTAAGGAATTTCAATAGAATCAAATTCTTGAAGACATTTAAACTGATGAAGATATTGAAAGAGACTTTAGAATATATCCATTTGGAATATCTGCCTAAACAACAAATCAAAACAGCAAAAGAGGAAAAGTGTACACGTAAAGAGAGTTTTAAGAAAGAACTCCAATTATTGAGGTCTAAAATTTAAAAAAGGACTCATAGACTGGAGGCAAGCTATTCCTCACACAAGATTAATATAAACTAACACTGCTGGCCTAAGTAGCATAAAAGCAAAACTTCAAAGACAAAGAGAAAGATTTTAAAAGTTGGAGAAAGACAGGTAACCTGTTTTTTCCCCTTAAATCCATAATTAGATCAGAAACCCATTTAATACTGGTAAAAATTATTTTCAAAATATTCATGGACATTTATGTAATTACAAGTTTATTTATGTAATTATGTAATTATAGGCTTATTTTTTTTAGAATTTATATGATCTATCACTCACATTGAAGGGGAAAATATAGCCATTGTTCATCTAAATTTTTATTTTGAATGTTTTTAAGCCTTCAGAAATGTTACAAAATCAGTACCATAAACATTCCCTATAAATTGCCCAGAACTATAAGCAGAACATTTGTTTCCACTGTATATTTTTCTTATTTTATCTATCAATCAAATAGTATTAGGGGTTTGGTTTCAAGACATCATTATTGCTTGGCAGGTGCTCTACCATTTGCGCCAAAAGATATTCTAATTGTAAACTATGATTGTATTCTTCAAAATTAACTTTGATATATACACAGTGAAATATACACATAGTCTACAGTCAAGTTGTTTCATTGTGTAGTAATGTGTTAATAGTTTTATATAAATATATACATATAATCATCCAAAATCCAATAAGAATTAATAAAGAACTATGCACTAAATTTGATTGTCATGTCACATTTTAGGTTCTTTTAATCTAAAATTGTGTGTTTCCTATTTTTTCTTTATTTTCTTTCTTTCTTTATTCTTTCTTTATTTCTTATGTTTTTAACATTTAGAAGAGGCAAAGGTAGTTTATTTGTAGTGCTGTTCAACATAACATAACAATGTATCGCAAATTCCCTTGGCAATCGATCAGACCTATATCTGCCAATTGTGTATCTATCTATACTAGTTTTCTCATTGAATGTTTTACCCTGACCCCTAAGAGAAGATCTATCCAG
The DNA here is from genome assembly GCF_024711535.1 of Dipodomys merriami. Taxonomy (NCBI): domain Eukaryota; kingdom Metazoa; phylum Chordata; class Mammalia; order Rodentia; family Heteromyidae; genus Dipodomys; species Dipodomys merriami. Next base: position 1,577,324 of record NW_027205603.1, on the reverse strand, counting down.
TAATTACCTAAAAAAAAAAAGCGAGCTGAGGTCATGTGACTCAAGTGATATGATACCTGCTTAGTCTTCACAAGGTCCTGAGTTCAAACTCCAGTATTGTCAATCCATCTATCAATATTATCCTCATTTTATAGGTAACATGCCTAAGTTACGGAGTACCTGAAAGCATAATAACCGGTAGCTGCAATCAAACCTAGTAGGCTGCCTGAGGGAGGAGTCTTCCCAATTCTCCTCCCTCTCATTGTCCCATCATCCCACAGGATCCAGAGCTGGTGATTTCTGATGTATTTTTTTTGAACCAGTTATCTGTTTCTTTTTAGTTCCATAGAGTGGACACTGGTTTGCCTTCTCTCATGACTCCCCTCTCCCTTGTCTCTACCTCCCTCCCTCTCTCCCTCTCATCCCCTCCTTCTCTTTCCTCCTCTCCCTCCCTTTCTCCCTTTCTATGGAATTAATACGAATTTAATTCTCATCAGGGAATTACAAAATGGGTCCTTTTGTGTGGTGTCTACTGCTTGCCAAAGGAAGCTCTACTGTGGGCTGGGAGTCATCAGAACTTTCCTGCAGCAGTTTGCAGTGATAATGCAGGACAAACTATACCAGGTCACAGATTCACGTCACAACGCAGGAGGAGCATCTGCCCATGCGCTGGGAGCAAGGGCCTTAGTGCATCTTCTCTCTCTCTCTCTCTCTCTCTCTCTCTCTCTCTCTCTCTCTCTCTCTCTCTCTCTCTCTCTCTCTCTCTCTCTGTTATTAAAATAAGTTTTTTATTGTGAGAATACTGTACAGAGGAGGGGTTACAGTTACATGAGCCAGGGAATGAATACATTTCTTATCAAGCATTGTCTCCTCCTTTGTTTTTCCCCTGCCATACCTTCTCTCCCATCTCCACAACTACACTCCCCAAGTGAGAAGAGGCCCCAGAAACTGACTGTAAGAACTCCTCTGCCCATTCTGATGGATAGCAGGAAAGAATCTCAAGTTTATGGATATTCAGAGATAGAGTTATCAAATTCAGTATGTAGGAACTGTAAACCCTCTCTGGCATGCCCTTATCAAAGAATAATACATAACTAGATTGGGAAGAGGAAAATGACTATTTTTAAACAAGCACAAGAAGTATTATTTTGGAGACTGGTAGAATGTAAGCAAGCGCCAGCTATTCATGCCATACCCAGGAGTACAGACAGAACTAAATTATGCTTCAGATTAATGTATCGGTCAGTTCAAAGGTTAGACAAACAGCTGTTTCTCAAGGAGGCACACTACAAAGCTTAACTGTTCCTTGGAAGGTCCATAATGGTCTCAGTGGATCCCCGGAGGACTGGCTGTTATTTGTTTCTGATTGGGAGATATCCAAAAGTGACTCCGTGCTACCGATGACCTTTCCTGCTGGGGCAGGAGGGCGAAATTCTGGAGCCAGTGTGATTTTACCAGTCTCTGGGAAAGAAAAAGTCAAAAGGAAAAACCACACCTCCTCCTCGCACACAGTGTGTCTTTAGTGACTGCAAGATTATGCACAAACTTGCACTTTGGAAGCATGAGAGAACGTGGAAATAACTTTAAACAGCTAGCTATTCAACACAGTGCATAGTTAAGTGTGATCTGATGCAAAACTCATTATCTGTTAAGGTTTAAATGAAACAGAATGGATTACATGTGAGTTCAATATTTATAATCAGTTCTTTGGCAATTGTGAAATACTTGAATAACTGCCCTTAGAAATCCATTGGAATGAAAACTAAATGAAGTTATGTCAAGAAAAATACTAAAAAATTGAAGGTCAAGTTGGAGATAGGGATATATCATATATTTTATTTAGATCTAATTATATTTAACCCAAGGAGTGTTTACATTCAGGTTTCAGAAAGATAACGTGACTTCTGAAGAGGTCCTGATTCCTTTTTTAAATTATTATTTATGGATTCCTCTGTGATGATTTTAAGTGTCTTATGGGAACATGGTACAATTTTCTTTACTCAGACAATCATTACTTATTCACTATAATACTTTGATCAGCAGCTACTCACCTTCATGCTTCTTTATTACAACAAATTCCCATGTCAGTTTGGATTTTGTCTTGTACCTAAGTAACTCCTTCACTATCTTAAAATTAATTTAAGAAAACTTCATCAACTCCTTTCTAGGTTTACAAGATCATTCAATCAACAGTTATCGCAAACAACTTGGCGTGTTGATTAGAACCTGAGATTAAGAAGGATCTTGGCACCGGTGAATCATGCCTGTGATCCCGGCTAAAGAGGCACTGATGGGGAAGATGGCAGGTCCAAACCCACATGGAGAAGAACAAAATTCCTTCTCAACTTAGAGCTTGACCAAGGCATAAGTTTCTGGGTAGAAGAGACCCTAGCTCAAACAAAACCAGCAGAACACAGGGCTGGAGGCACAGAACTGTGGTATAAGATTGCATGTCTTTAAAGCATGAGGCCCAGAGTACAAACCCTAATTCTGCAAGCCTTTCATAGAAAGAGGCCAGCAGTATACCCAGTTCCCAAGGGAGATGAAGATTTTTCTCCTAACCTAGGCATTTATTAGAATACGTGCTAATTTATTCAACCATGTTCTTGTTCTGTCATAGATTGAGCCCATTAGACAAAATAATTATGTAGTTCTTGGTTGGTATCTGTGTAAAGACTGGGAGAGGCCCTTGGGAAGAATTTGGAATAGGATAAGGGAACCCCTGGCTGAGAATTCATCAAAATGGAGCTCAGATAGATGAGCGAACACTGAGGTCAGAGACAGAAATAGGAACACAGAGAAGGATGCCAGTGTAAGGGACTGAGAGTAGTAAAGGGAAGACACTAAGTCCATGTTGGATTCATACTAGGCTGCAAACTAAGAAACTTAAAATTAGGAAAGCCAGAAAGACTAGAGAAAGCTTGAGAGTGTTAAGCTGACAATTACCCCTGGAAAATCAGCAAGAGGACACAAGAAAGATTGCTGAACAGCAAACATAAAATGGCTTTGATTCAAAACCTTACAGCTGGAACAAAGTGGGTTCATTTGATCAGCAAGAGCTTGAAGTCCATGTAAAGACAACCAACCCATGATTGAAGTTATCTCAGTCTGAGAATGGAATAGATAGATCAAGGGACTGTATCGACTGGGTTAAAGTGGATGGCAAGATGGCCCAAGACAAGAAGGAAGAACACGAAAGTCATGAGGGAAGTCTTCCATCTCAGATATAGTGATTCGGGTCAAAGAACAGGCACAGCCAGTCGAGTTGGGGTTGGCAAGAGAGAGAAACTTACCAGGAAGAAATGCAAAATAAGCAGAGTAGAAAAGGATACGTGGAAGGAAATCAGGACACTGGTACTTGTCTCAGTTACTCTAAGAAATAATCTTCCTCATCTATAAAAATAAGATGACTTATCAGAGAAAATGTCAACACTGCAGGTGGTGTTCATATATGAAGTTGTCCTTGTCCATTATTCTTTTAGTATAAAATTGTAAAAATGTCTCAAGTGGAGGTAGGGCTCTTTCTCAAGAGTCTGTGATGTGAAGACAGGTTCAGTTGCATAGTGTGAACTATGTTCTGTCTGGAGATGTGTCAAAATGGAAATTGGTTAAATGGGGTAGAACACGGAGCTCAAGCTTTCATAAATGTCATCAGGAACAACAATCAGGGCTGAAAAGTGAGAATAACATGTAACTCAGGTGCTGAAATCAGGTGAGGGAAAGAAGACAGGGATAATGAACTCAAGACCTTTGAGTTGGAATCACTGAACACTAAGGACATAGATCATAGTCCTCTTTATAACCATTTGGGATGAAGAAAAAATGACTTTCCATTGATGTTATAAGTAATTACAAGAAGAATGTGGTATAGTTTGAGTGTGCCTTTCAGATAACGAGATGTGCTAGCGTTGTAAAAGAAGCACTAGGAAGCCAGGAGCAAGGAGTTCAACAAGAAGCGTACTTATTACCTTATTATTTAACTGTAACCCCTCTGTCTACCACCTGGACAATATAAATATTTTTTAAATGAATTTACTTCATTCCTTCATTTGCAGATGTAAATTGAAAGCTGCAATGGTGTTAAGAAACTCAAGGGCTGGAAATGTGGCTTAGTGGTAGAATCCTTGCCTAGCATGCATGAAGCTGAGTTTGATTCCTCAGTACCACATACACAGAAAAAGCCAGAGGTGGCGCTGTTTCTCAAGAGGTAGAGTGCTAGGCTTGAGCAAAAGAAGCTCAGGAACAATGCCCAGGCCCTGAGTTCAAGCCCCAGGACTGGCAAAAAACAAACAAAAAAAGGACCTCAAAACCACAGATACAAAAATGACAAAGTTCCTGCTGTTGAATGTATAAGTTAGTTGGAGAAAGCATAGAGTACATAGGGAGTTAAATAAAATATCACAACAACTGAATCCCTTGAGAAAAGCCAAGTTTAAGGAAATGTAAGAAGATGGTAAAGGAACATTGACAAAGGTTAGAGGAATGAAATTGCACAGCAATGAGGAAGCATTAGTTCCAATAAGCATAACCAATTAGTTTAAAATTAGATTAATCAATTAAGATATAGGTGAACTACAATGGGCTATACCAGTCATTTTCAAACACGTGATTCCCCTGAACACATTTCTTTAACAGATTTGAATGAGATCTAGAGGCTATAATGAATGATCACATCAGATTTTGTTGTACTTGTTTCCTAAATGCCACTTTTGGAAACACTGAATTGAATGGAGATTTGTCAAAGAGACCTTTCTCTGGCTGCTACATCCAGAAAACAACTATATAATTTAGAAAGAAAAAGAAGAAAAAAAACACACACTGCTCTGGTTTGAACCTAGGGCTTTATACACAATAAGCAAGTGTTCTTCTATGTAGTACATCCTCAATCTAACACTCTTTTTTCAATATTAATTGACTTAAAAAAATAAGTCAAGGTTCAGAATGTTACTGGCATCCCTAATATTTAACATTTTCAAATGTCTGTCACTATTAATGTATTTCTATATTAGATTGGGTTGATTTTTATTTACACAACTAAACAATATGTTACTATTTTAGGATCAACCCATCAAGAAAAGCCTTACTGAATAGCATGTTCTATCTCTCTTGTTGTAGGTTGTTGTCTGGCTATAAACTCTCAGACTTTTCATGGCTCCTGAAGATATTAATGATTAACTAAAGGAAGAACAGGAAGAGACAGTGTGGAGCCCCACACAGGAGTCAAAGAACTCTCATTCTTATTTCCATTGGTCATGTTGATAAATTTCAGAAATCTTGATAATGTTCCAAACCATGTCCTTGTTTATTCTGTGGACCTAAAGGAACATAAAGAAATTGTGCTCTTATCTCCTGAGAATTTGGCTATGTTCTTCAGAAGAAAAGAAATCTTATTCCAATATTCAAAAATAGGTCAATGGAAAGATCAATGAGAATATCAAAAAACTATGTGCCACGCTATTTCTGCTTGCTGACCAGCTTTCATTTTTCTGTTTTTACTCCAATATGGAAACAAAGAAGAGGCAATAATGCTTGATAAGAAATGTACTCGTTATCCAATATGGTACACCCAAATTTGAAAGCTGTCGTGTTAGTATCATAAAGAAGTTGGGCAGAATCCATAGAGACATTTATAGTAAGAGAAATATGTATGATGTAGACAGGATCCATCCACTAATGCTGTATTTTAATATTTAAGTTTATAACTATCAGGAATTGGATTTTGGTGAGCCACAAAGTCAGAATGTAAGGTATCATCACAATTTCTAGATTTTCTAGGTAAAAGTATTAGAAGGCTACCATGTGTTCTTCCAAATATTTAGATACATGTTGAAAATTTTGTTGTTCTATACTTTGTGGAATGGGTTAAAATATAAATACATTATTCTACATGAAAAGTTTAAAAACATGTTCAAAAGCATATATAACCATAGACTGTAGTTTATAATCTATTTTTCTAAAATTAATTCTTTAATGATGCAATGATAATTCATCTTCTTTTTAATTGCTAACATTCTTAGTTCAGAAGACAATCTCTAATTGCATTATAAACATAAAAAACCTGTTGGTCAGGCCTGTAATATTAGCTACTCAGGAGGCTGAGATCTGAAGATCCTGGTTCAAAGTCATCCTGGGAAGGAAATTTCATGAGACTCTTATCCCTAATTAACTACCAAAAAGCCAGAAACATAGCTGTGGCTCAAAGTAGAAGACTGCTAGCTTTGAGCACAAACGCTCAGGGACAGTTCTCAAGGCCTAAGTTAAAGCTCTAGGACCAACTCACATTCACATGCGTATGTGTGTGTGTGCATCAGACACACACACACACACACAACCATCTAATACTAGGTTAGATATAGTGGTTCATTCTTGTAATTCTAACTATGTGGAAGGATTAGAATGCAGTATTGAGCTTTGAAAGGTTAGGCATAAGCAAAACATGAGGCCCAATCAGAAAAATAAGTAAAGCAAAACAGGCTGGATGGAGCATGACTCAAGTGGTAGAGTGCCTGCCTAGTAAGAACAAACCCAATATAAAAAGAAAAAAATCAAAACTCATAGGTTATGTCTCAAGAGAAACTTTTTCTCTTCAATTCAAGGTGAGCTCTCTACCACTTGAGCCACAGCACCACTTCCGTTTTCTGGTGGTTTATTAGAGATAAGAGTTTCCCGGCTTTTCCTGCCTGGGCTGGCTTTGAACCTGATCCTCAGATCTCATCCTCCTGAGTACCTAAGATTACAGGCTTGAGCCACCGGTGCCTAGCACAAGAGATTTTTTTTTTTTTTTGGGTCCGGTCGTGGGGCCTGAACTCTGAGCCTGGGCGCTGTCCCTCAGCTCTTCAGCTCAAGGCCAGCGCTCTACCACTTGAGCCACAGCACCACTTCCGGCTTTTTTCTTTTTGCTTATGTGGTGCTGGGGAATCGAACCCAGGGCCTCATGCATGCAAGGTAAGCACTCTACCACTGAGCCACCTTCCCAGCCCTAGCACAAGAGATTTTTAATGAGTTGATTTCCAATGGAAGAAACATACAATTTCTTCAGAATCACAGCACCAATTCTGACTCATGAGTGACATAATTAGCACAGTAAGAACTCAGGCAGATGAATCTCAGCCTGCACAAGTCATGTCCCATCCATACCCCACATATTGGACCAGGAAGGAAAAGTGTGTTCTTTATAGGGAAAGCTTTCCCCAATGACACATTCCTTTCTTCTTTCAATGTTCATCATCCAGTCCTTTCTGCTCACATTTCCCAAAGACTGGTGCCTACTTATGAAAGAACAAAACTAGCCAGAAGAGTTCACTCTCTTCTGAGCATAAATGTTAGCTGTGGAGAGCAGCAATCATAGCTTGTCCTGCTGACAAAGCTACAGAGTCTCAACCACTCTCTCTGCAGAGGACTGAGATAAAGAGAACTGGAAATCCCATCTCCCTTCCAAATCCTGGGATTAAGTCTGTTGCTTTTTGGTCTTTGTGTCAAGCCAGCCCAGAAGAAAGGGCAGGGCCTGTCTGTGGGATCAAATCAACAAATGGGAGCCACTGTTCAACCTTTGTCATTCTCACTGCATGTAAGTGTTGACAATGTAAGTCTGATCTCAGAACCCTGAAGTCTGTAGGCAATATTAACAATAATAATAATAATAATGATAATGCTCCACTAATCTGGACATAGAAGGCACACATCAAAATTCACACAGATTCACAGTGAAGTCGGGTAAACAATAATGAAGAATGTATCATTAAATAATAACAATGTATCATTGAATAATTTTTTTCAGCTACTGACATGGTCAAGGAATGATGGGTTAATTTATCTGAACATGGTTATTTTTATTATTTTTTAAATAAGTAGACAACCAATGGAGTGCTTAACATTCTGAAACAACAAATGCTCATATTTCTGCAAGGTCCTGGCTTACTGTAAAGTCTCAGAGGTAAAAACACTTTGAGCGAACGGTGAAACTCCATCCTCTGGTTACTTAGGTATGGCTTCTCCTAAGGTAGAAAGGCTGTGGCACCCTGCTGTTTGGAAATGACCCAAAGGCAGAAGAAGAAGATGAAGTTTCAGCAGGAGAGCCTGCATATCTCCAAGGATTTGCTCTGTGAGGCAGAGAGGCTGGACTAGGGCTTACAGTTTCCAAAGAAGGCTTTCCTTGTCGTTTTGAACAATTAGGACTCTTTGGGTCTTTTGCCCTTGGATGATGGTAGAGGCCCCTCCAGCTAACATAGTGTGTTGACTCTGGATGAAAACCCTGGAAAAAAATTAAAAATCAGGCACAGATAATGAAGGATCTGGGAAGACAGAACTCAGACATGCAAAATATATTTTCTCTGACATTCTTTACTCTCCCTACTCTTCATACTTTACTTCCCCCTCCCCTTAGTAGAAATCATGCACTGCATAAAATAAAATTGAATCTCCAATGTTTCCTCCCCCCCAAATATGTTTCCTTATTTATCCAGTAAGAGAAAGAGAATACACGAAAGAGAGTACAAGAAATATCATGGAATATTGACCTAGCTAAGTCACATTAATTTGAGATTCTCTGAAGAAAGTTATAAATCATTTTTCAAAGCTGGAGTGATCTTCAACTTGCAAATGACCCTAAAAAGACTGTTTACTAAAGTGATGATTTTAAATTTTAATGAAACTATTAAGTCACGGCTCGTCGTTGCATACATAATGAAATCATTAGTGTGAGATTGTGAAAAGCAGGAAATACTTTGGGACATACCTCTGCTAGGGATACAGGTCCCCCTTTGCCTAGAGGACCAATGACAAGGGTAGAAAGAGGAAAAGCCCTTTTGTTCAGGACAACTTGCCCTAGTGGCCTTGCTTGAATCAACGCTCCACTGTGACTTAGGATGAGAACTTGGCCTTGCAGCTCCAAGAGCTGCTGAAATTTGATCAGCTGAGAGCCAGCTTGCAGGAAGCTGTGCATGCCTGCAGAGTTTCCAAAACTTAAAAGGAAGCCACTTTCGCTTTCAGGATCTGTGTAGAAGAGACTTACCATTCCTTCTCCTGTCTGAGGTGTGGCAACAAGACTCATATTTTGATCCATTTATATTGTTCCTGGCCTGTTCGCTTGGTCTTGCCCAATTCTTGTTGCTACACACTTCTGCACTGAATAAGCTAAGTACCCAAAGACTGGAGAGTTTCAGGGGGCAGATAAGATCTCCTGCAAGCACTTTCATTCTGGCACTCTTTCCCTCCCCTGCTGGTCCTCCTCACTGCAGCTGCTGTTCTATAACACTGTAGCCCCACCCTTAAGTGTGCAAGTTCTCATGGATGCGCTTCCCCTGGATGAACCAACCTCCAGGTGCTACTGTATAGGAATCTTTCCTAAAGGATGTCCTTCCTTCTTCCTAAAAAGGTAGTACTTGCATTGCAGCATAGGAAAGAAGAGCAAGCCTCTATTTCATGGAGATCACACATTCCTGCATCATTTCTTCATTTAGATGCATTCATTGTGCAGAAATGACACAAAAGATCAGGTTTGTGTGCACCCAGGAAAGTTACTCTGAAATTCAATGACTGTTGCTGGTAATGTGCTCTTCATAATTCCATTTTTTAAAAAAAATGTTTTAGTTAATACGTTTCTCCTCATTTTTTTAAATGTAAACTTTAACTTTGGGATACAACTTATACCAAATCCTTAAAACAACACTTCTGTGGGTATTAGGCCTTCCAAATGCACAGAAAGGAAACACAGTTAGGCAGTTCAAAAATAGCAAGTGCCTATTTTGTTTGTTTTAAGTGGTTCATACACACAGAAACCCTGTGGAGTAAGAAAATGAGTCCTTGGGTTGGAGATCTTCCATGTTTAGTGTGAGATTGAAATATGGCAATAGTGTGGAATGTCTAGAGCAAGCTCTGGAATATAGATGGTCAACATTATTTGAGTCTGTACCTGGAAGAGGTTGGAGAATCCAGATATAGTGACCATGTAACTGAAATTACTGCCATCAGAAAGCCCCAAATATTAGACATATAGCAAAAGCTTCATCTCCCTCATTATATATTATCATGAAAATGCTTTCTATTGATTTACTTTAAATAAGAAGTAATGGAGATATTCATATATGGGTCCTGAAAGAGAAGAAAAAAGAAGTAGAATGAGAGGGGGAAAAAGGTAGGGAAAGGAGAGGAGACTGTATTATTATGAGTACTTAAAACTGGATCATAGTTTAGTGGATTTTTTAAAAAGTGAGAATAAGACTGCCTAGTTTTGAACTCTTCATTCATATGTAAATGTTGACTTGGTACTGGTGGCTCATAGCTGTAATCCAAGATACTCAGGAGCTTGAGATCTGAGGATTGAGGTTCAAAATTAGCACAGACAGAAGTCTGTGAGACTCTTATTTCCATATAAACTTCAAACAGCAGAAATAGAACTGTGGCTCAAGCTAGAGTGCTAGCCTTGAGGCCAAAAGAGCTCAGAAACCCCAAGACCAGTACACACACACACACACACACACACACACACACACACACACACACACACACACACACACACACACACACACACACACATAAGCTCTGTGACTTCAGGAAGATGATTTAATGTCTCTATTCCACCATAATATCCTCTAATAAATGGGGATATACTAGTATGTACCTCCCAGAGTTGTTGAGAGAGAATTAAGTGAGAGAGTAAATCTAATAAATCTAAATAGAACTTATCTCTTTGTAAATAGAAAAGAATATTGCAATAAATTACTCCAGGGTTAGCAACAATTCTTAAAATTAGACATATTTCCCTCATTTCTTTCTAAAAAAAACAACAACTAAGTACACTTTACTGGCCAAGCCAAGAAAATGCAGGTTAAATCTTACTGAAGACCATGATCCCCGGCCTGCCTGCCTGATTCACTATAAAGAATCTTTAAATTATGTGAAAATTATTGTGCTTTAATATTTATTACTTTTTGGAAAAATGTCTATAATAGGAGTTCTTAAGGTTATTTTAGCACAGTGGTTCATCATATGTGCTGTCCACAAGTCGGAGTGCAGGCCAGCCTTCTGATTATACCTACCTGATGTTAGATGACTTACTTAACCTCTATGTTTTACCATCCTTATCTTCATAACTTAATAATCACAGGCTCTGACTCTTAAGCCTGTTAGTGCAGATCCAATGCAGTAATACATGAACATTTATTTGTTAGAACTGGTGGCAAACAAATCTGCAAAATCATTAGCTTTCTTTAATATGAATATTAGCCATTTCAGTCATGCTTTGTTTTCTCCTCAAAGTGATATTTTTCTTGGTCCTAGAAGAAAGACAAGTTATAGATCACTTTGTGGATTTATTGTAGTCGACAGTAAACCAATAAGGATTAAGAACCATAGAAACAAATACCAGAATGGAAATGAGAAGATGGATGACAGACTTGAATTTGTTACCGGTGACACTGATGCTTGCAAATTTTGTGCCTTGTCCAAAAAAAATTCTTTTTTTGAATTCTAAAATGCTCTCTCGCTTAAGCCACTCCAAATTGTTCTAATATCACAAAAGAGTCATTTGCGGCTGCCTGAATCTAATTCCTATATGTTAAGTTCTTTCATGCATTTATCCAAACTTTGAGAGTTTAAATATATTCACAGAGACCTATAAAATGGAATAAAAAGAATTGATAGAAATAATAGCTCCCAATACAATACCAGTAGGTGACTTCAATATCCACTCTGACAATACTAAGAATACGTAGACAGATAATCATCATTATGGTAAGAGACAACATAGCAAGGCTATGAGATTCAAGAAAAATGTAAAGGGAGAAAACATCTGCTGGAAAACAATTGCATTACAAATTGCCAATCAATAACTTAGCTCTATACTTCAAGGAACTAAAACAAGAAGAAACATCTAATTCAAAGCTACTATAAGAAAGAAAATACAATTAAGAAAGAAATAAAATAATAAATGTTAGTAAGACTTTGTGTGTGTGTGTGTGTGTGTGTGTGTGTGTGTGTGTGTGTGTGTGTTTAAGGTATGCCAATAAAAAAATTGGCAGATTTTTAGATAGGCTTACTGTGGTTCAAGTGGTAGAGTGACTGTCTAGCAATAACAAGCTCAAAACCCTGAGTTCAAACCCTAGTACTATCAACAGTATGAGGGGGAGAAAGAGTGAGAGAGAGAGAGAGAGAGAGAGAGAGAGAGAGAGAGAGAGAGAGAGAGAGAGAGAGAGAGAGAGAGAGAGAGAGAGAGAGAATATTATGTGAAGAAAGAAATGGAGCATCATTACAGAATTTGGTGGTTGGCATGTCTGTGATATGAAAACCCCAAAGGGGAAAGTTACTAAGGATGGGGTGTAGACTGTATCTTAGTAGAATTCTTATCTAGCAGCATTACAGCTTCCTTCTTGTAGCTAACACCATATGTTAAATACCTCCTTCTCTTTTTCTCTCTCCTTCCCTCCCGTCATTTTTTTAAGATTCAAGAAAGTTGAAGTATCTAAAATTGTCATAAATTAATGTCTACTCTCAACTATTTGAGAAACAGGAATAGTTACTTTCCAAGTAAAAACTAACAACTTTGAGTAGAGTAGAATTTCAACATCCAAAGTCATGAGTCCCAGTGTATGTTTTTCCTTCGTTTCAATGTCCTTTCTGTTACACTCCAAGTCCATTTGTACCAACAGTAGCAACTTTCTTTTTCCCCTTGTCATGAAGCATTCAGTCAGGGTTATTAATCACACTTTGTACTTAGATGGTCTGAGTTCAAAAAAGCCTTGCTTAGAATTCTATAAACAGTCATTAATCCTTCATTTAAAAAAAAAACACAAAACCTTCAGGACATTATGTGTTTTGTAATCACTTTATTCACATTTTCCATTTTCTAGAATTATCCATTGTTTGCCATGTTTCAGAGATCCGTGGTTATTAAAGTATTTCTAGCTGTGGGAACAAGCAATAGTTTTGATATAGACAAATTTAAAATTAGTGAAAGAAAACCAAGTTTTATAGCTAATCATTGTTCACTCTTTCAAATCTTGCTTACAGCTAATCTTTATTTATTTTTTTCCTCCGGGATTGTTGCTTCTGGCTCTCATGGCTTACAGGGAGAGATGCAAGTCTCAAATATTGTATCTCTTGTTTATGGCATCATATTTTTTCCCCAAGGGAAAAATAGCTTTGTGTAAAAAACATCCAAGGATTCGATTTTTTAATCAATATTGTCTTGCAGTTCCCAGAAAGATACTCATAGAAAACCATATACATTTGTGTATAAGTGAAGAATTCCATATGACTCTGAATTTCTGAGGTCATTTCTGTCTGTCATGAACTGTCATTTCAGATAAACTCGTAAAGCTTTTCTGCTTCCGTTTCTTTCTTTTCTAAAAATAGCAAAGCTAACATTGTGGGAGTCATTTTTAAGTACCAATTGTTACTCTATAAAAAGTCCTATGTAGTAGATACTCTTACTAGCTCTAATTTATAATGGAAAGAATTAAGGTTCAGAAAAATAGAAGTATGTGTAGAAGCACAGTTAATAAGCAGCAGAATTTGGAATTTGAATCTGAGTCTTTAGGCTCAAGAGCCCAGGCTATTTTCCCTTCTACTTTATGACACTAAATGATGTCTTGTTCTGTTTAAAAAGTTAATACTGAAAACTAGTGAAATGTACAAAAGTACTTTTCCACTACTCAGATCTAAGTATGATATTAAACACACATCTTTTTTTTATAGATCATAGCTCATCAGTATGCTGATCCTTAACTTACTTCTTTGTAAAATGGGCATAATATTTGCCTGTTTGTGTTGATCATGATAATTGATTTCATTGTTAGAGACATATCCAGTTCAATCATGATAGAATGAATGATCATGAAAGAATGAATAGTTCTGAACAATACTTGGGAAATACCATGAATTCAGGATAATAAGAGAGACTGTCTTTGACATATCATTTTCCAAGACTTAGAGTGTGTGAGTTATTTGGAAAGTAACAACTTTTCCAGTTACTTTGAAGTAAGTCTTTATCTGACATTCATGGCAAAGTCTGGGTTAAAACAGAAATACAGCCAACAGCCATCAAAAGAAAACAAACCCTGGTTTAGGTTTATTAAATCAGGCAGGTCATGACACCCCTCATTTTCAGATGCAGAAACCAAAGCTCTGAACCATGGTCAGATTGCTATGAAGTAGCAGAGAACAGCCAGCCTGGAAGATGGACTATGTTACTCATTCTTTGCTATGAATCATGATATCCATTTATAGTTGAAAATGTAGGTTTAGGTAATATATACACATTTCAGCCATGCTGGTATGGATAGATTTAGCTTCTGTGTAAACCACTGAACTCCAGCGAAGCTCATGAATTCATTCAACACGTTATTTATGAGGTACATGTTCCAGAGAGACATGCTATATGGTCACTGCCATCTCTGGAATTAAATCTATCAAGGCAAATCACTGTGCTTCATGAACTTTCCAAGAAAAGAAGATTAGCACAAAAATTTTTATTTTATAGCAGTAGAGATTAGCTATACCACTTATTTTTTTTCTAAATTAGCAGACTGGAATAAATTTTGTTTCCAGATACACGCGTCTAAACAGGCCACAATGCAGAATCTTCTCAAAGAAACAGTGAAAGAAAAACCAAAAAAGGAAAAAAAAAAGATGATGTGGGCATCCAGCCAATCCGTGGAATGAACCTAGCATTTTTAAGAGTCTTCAGAATATTAAGAACAGGTCATAAGTAAAAGAAAATAGGAAATAAGGACCGGAGGTTGGCAGCCTGGAGTCAGCTTAGACTGTCTGGATCACTTATGCTGTGGTGGTGATTTGAGCTGACAAAATGTTATTGGAGAGATCACTCTCCTCAACACTGTTTGCTTTGGGAAGTCAGGCAGAGATTTATTATGGCTGAAAGCCTTTACAGCTGTTGGATGTAGTGCTGGGTTCAGAGAGTTGAAAATATCATCTGAAATTAATAGCGCAAAGTTGTGATTTTGAATATTTGCAGCAATCAAAATTTTGCAAAAGGCCAGTGATGATAATAGTTGTGATGTGTGTGTGTGTGTGTGTGTGTGTGTGTATGTGTGTGTGTGTGTGTGTGTGTGTGTGTGTGTGTGTGATTAAACTAGATTGTTAGAATTAGGCAGGTGGACAGAACATCAAGCACGCTCCCCGGAGTTCAAGTTTACTATCGCAGGAGGGAAAGGAAATATGCTTTGGTATCATGTACAAAAAGTTTGGGGTCATCTTGTTCAAGGAGGGTAACACTGAACAAATGGAGATGGGTCCTAGTCCCACACTGCACCACAGAATTACTCTTTTTTTTTCTAAATCAATAAAGATGAGAATGTATAGCTCACTTCACTGTTCCCACAAATGATGTAGACACTCTAATTTAGATATCAAAGTGAAACATGACCTTAGTTTTTGTAGAACACTGTCTTCAAAAGTAGAGTTTACTTTAGAAAGGCGGTTAGGAACCTGTAATCTTCGTTTTTAGCATTTAAATTATACAAAATGTTATTCACAGTGCTTTTATATTTTGTTCAATCTGAAGAGCTGGCTTCTTTCGAGACACTTGAATGCCTTATCAAAGATCCCAGGTAAAGAAGACACATTTTAAACCAGAATGATAGAATGACCTCTGAAACTTAAATACAGTACTGATATATTCATTTTTATCATTTAAATAACTCAAATAAGTACTTTTCCAAAATATGTATCTAGGGAGTCAAGATTCTTTTTAAACAGAGATTCTTTATAACTATTAATTCAGTGATTTTCACAAAAGAAAGAGGGGAAGGTAATTGTTTCAAGAGGCAGAAAAAAATCACACTTCAAGGTCAGTCTTAATTAAATTACCATCGCAATGTTAGCAGTAATGTCAACAGGGAAAATTTCTGATCAACATAGCTTCATATTTGAGTTTTCATATAGCACACAGGAAAAATACGGTAGTTAAAGCTGATAGAGGAAATGTGTAAAGGAATTGTACTACATTTTATATGACTGGATATTATTTTCTTTTAATTCCAAATGTTCATGTTATGATTACTAGCTTCAATGCCAATTCTATTTTAAACACATTGAAAAACACAGCCATATATTCTTTGCATTATATAAGTTTAATGTTTTTCACTTAAGAAAAAGGCTACATTTTATATAAACAATATTCAAACAAATTCAATTGTAATGAACCTGTGAACCTTTAAAAATATTATATAGATATGTTTGTCCTCAAGTAGACACAGTTTTCCCTACAAAAGTGTATCTGGGTGTAGTTGTTCTTCATTTTGTGGATAGATCTTTACTTAAAACTGTAGCATTACCCAATTGTTGTTGCTTAATTATTAGATATGAAAGGTAATTACATATAGTAGCTGGGAAATTCTAGCTGGAGTTGAAATTTCAAAATTACAGCTATCAACACCATCAAACATGAAGTGAGAAATTGGTAATGATCTCATTCACTAGGTAAATTTTGGCAGTAATATGAAAATATTTGTAGTAATATAGAGTTTTGGTCCTTTAGCTAAAAAGTACAGATACTTCTAATTTACTTTGTCCATTGTTAATGGCTTAAATGAAACCATCAATGGAAAGCACCTCATTTTCTGTAGCTATTTGATTTTCTTGTTCTTGGTATAGGTAAAAATTTCAAGTTCTTTCTGGAGTTGTTATACAAGATATTTATTAAGAGCTCCGCGAATTCTTGACTAATTCATGGTATATGTCATTAGGCAAACTTCATTTCCCCAAAGGCCCTGAGAAATTCTCTATGACTTTGATGTCTTTATTACACCAAATTCCTCCAATAGCTGCCTGTGGTCTCCATTTTCTTCAGAAGAGTAATCTGATTTGGATGGGAATTTTTTGATAAAGACTAATTTAGCACAACCTAAAAAAATAACTCTTTATCAAATTATGGTCCACAGTTAACTGTGGGAAGTTGAAGCTCTGTAGGAAACCAGGATCTTCCAGAAACTTGTAATGAATTTGTTGCTTACTCAGTTGCTTTATGAGGAATGACTTGAGATTTATCTTGCTTAATTGGTCCTCAGGGAAACATTTTCTATTTTCAAAAATGATATATACAGGAAACCTCCCTACATACATCTCTCTAAGACAAAATGTATCCTTTAAGATTGGAGATTTGGAGTGAGCCATGACTGGTGTGTTTTATGGAAATGGCTTCTTATTTATAGATGGATAGATTTGTTACAAGATACTACAACTTCCTACTTGCAGCTTATTCATTATTCCAAGATAACACTCTTCAATTCCCAACCCTGATATTTAAAAAAATCTGTATATACTTGCCACTTTATAGACAGCAAGTGTTTTCTTATAACATCTACCCCTTTTATGGGGAGAGATGAAATATATAACATTAAATATACCATGTAGGATGCAATAATCTAAAAATAATTATGCTTACTATTTTAGTCTTTTGCTGCATCTATATGAAGTCAAGTGCATTTGGGTCATTGTTTAGGAACAAATGTCTTGTTTTCAGATGCTTCTTGGACAAGATGGTGTGATATTTTGTAACAGACTAAGATTCTTGGATATTTTATTGCACTTGGAAACTGGAGAGCTAGGTCACACTTTTAGTGTAAGATGAAAACTTTTGCTTTTCCTCCCTGTTACTAAACAAAGCTCTTTATTTGCCTCTAAAGGTGAAGAAGGAAGGAAGGTGCACTGGGAAGGTATGAACATGCGATTGTTGTAGAGACAGGTCAGGCAGGATCGCTTTACATTCCTCTTGTCTGCAGTTATCTATTTCTGTTCTATCAGATCTTTGTCATTTTCTTGCTTATGTAGGGGCACATAGGCTAGCTTTGTTTCTCCATCCCAAACCCTTATCTTGTTACCTTTAAAATTTGGCATATGGCAAGATGGGGATCTCCAGGTGCTACCTCTCTCCCTGTCGGTAGGACTTCATTAGGGACATAAAACTGTGGGAACTGCTTTTTTGCACTGTCTTGACATCACGGTAGGAAACAGGGGATGTCAGAGACACAATTTTAATGGAGTTTATGGTTGAAATAACATGATGATTTAAAAGAATATTGGTGTGTAGTACTAATAGGAAAGTGTCAAGATTTCTCGCTCATGATGAGAAGTACTGACTTCAGAATGTAGGGTTCATTTTGTATGTAAAATATTCTGTTTTACACATTTGGTAAAACAAAACAGCATATTCAGATTTCTAATTGTTCTCTTACCTCAAGAGATGATGCTATTAGAACAATATTTCTAAGCTTTTTTTTGTCATCTCTTGGTAAAAGTAGAGAGTTTGATAAAAGAAAGAGCTATTGTAGAGGAAAGAAAATTACAATTTTTCCACCTTGACACTTCTATGACAAAGTTCATTAAATTACATATACATACATATGTGTGTCTGTATATAGGGGTGTGTGTATTTTTCTTCTTTTATCGTCTTTGTGTTCAGATTTGTCTCAAGAGAAAATCATGAAAACTTTAACCTGAGTCACCATCATTTCAAGCATTTTATGAAGCTTGCTATTCTTACTTGTTTAACTTTGACTCTTGTTTCTAGAAACACACAATCTGATAGAGAATGAATATGGTGTATGTAGAGGATTGCATATGTGAACATAGAACAATGGGAACCTGTCAAAATTGTTTCAGGAAGTGGCGAATGAGAGAACAGAGGGTGTTAGAGAGGGTGAGATTGATTAGAATACTTTTTTTTATATAAGTGGAAATGTCACAATACGATTCCTCCCCTGTACAATTAATGCATACTAAGAAACAGTGAAATAAAAACCAAGTCATCAGGAGTTGAAGAATTATAGAACCACTACTGTTTGATCTTTAGTCAGTAGATCCTATTGCAATCCAGAAATCAGTGTTTATCATTTGTGCCCAGAAATGAATCATATTATGCTCTGCCCAATGTACAGGATTTCAGTTAGATTTCAGCATCAAGCAGGCAGCAGCACCCTCGTCTTCTCTGGGACGAGGTGCACAGAAAACGGCTGCGTTCTCTGCCAGATGGTGAGAGCTCCTAAGTGAGAAATTGGAGCTGTGGAGAAGAGAACAGGTCAGGTGGGCCATCTCCCCTGCCAGCGCCGCATCAACCCAAGAGCACCGTGTTCAATGAGCGCATTTACTCAGCCAACGGGCTCTTGGTTGTTTTTTAAACATCCCACAAAGGCATACACCATGGATATTTCCCCCCTTCATCATCACATTACAAAGCTGTATATCTCCTAACTTCACGACAGTACCTAAGTATTTTCCCTACCATATCCCACATGACCTCAACCCTGCTCAGCTCTCATGAAGGAGTCTCTCTGTAAGACTTGTTTCGGTCAAAACACAACAAGGAATTTAGAGGTCCATGTGCACAAAACGCAAATCAATAGAGAACGAACTATGATGCTCTCATGAGCTCTTGTAATCATGACAGGTATGCCACCATATAATTTACATTCAAGGCAGAGGAAATGCTGTCCACATTACACATCCCTGTTTCTTTAATGAATCTTGTGGCTCACAGGCAAATTCTCTTGGTTTTATTTTCTTCTCCTCTTTGAACGATTTCAGCATCAGATGTATTGTAGCATATAGTTTACTTACCTATTGCGTTTTAAAGGTAGTGTGTCATGTAATGCATTTCAGCTCAAATCTGTTGACTTGCTAGAATATGCTGTCATTTTAAGTTAGGACTCTCCTATCAGTCAATGCATCATGACCTTAGTCTCTTAGCTAAGAAACTAAGATTTAATGTGCATGTAGTATGGTTCCAACATTATTCAAATAATTCAAGAGCTATTTTGATGGAGAAGAGTTCATTATACCACCTTATTCTGGATGGAAATATTAAACAGAAGTAAAAAATGCATGTATCACCAAAAGCAATAAAGAACAAAAATAGTCTTGCTCTTTCACCAGCCATCTTCAAGATAGCTTTGTTCCTTTCCCTTCTGTTCTCAAGATCTGAAGCCCAAAGAGGAACCAAAGTTTCTTTTGTCAGATTATAAGTCATATCACCTATTCTTGCCTAACCCATGGCAGACATATTCATAACAAATGTACAATTTATTATACATGTACAACTGACCAATGAAAAACTTCAAAAAAATCACTGCTAAGATTAGCTTCATTACATCAAAAGTATTACTTGGTATTTCTGTTTAATATTCCTTAACATTAAAAACCACATTCTGCTGATGACCCTACTTAATAAAACAAAGAAAATAGAGCTCTAATCAGAAAAGGCCAGGAATCTATTTCTAAGAGGAAAACAAGATTTATAGGGTTATATTAAAGCTCCATTAGAACTGGGCATGGTGACACATGCCTTTAATCCTAGCCACTTGGGAAATGGAAGATCATGGTTGGAGGCCAACACTATGCAAAACGTTATCAGGATCCTACCTCAAAAGCAAGCCAAGTTTAGGGGCACATGCCTGAAATTCCAGCAGCTAAAGATACAGTGGTAGGAAGAATGCAGTTTGAAGCCTGCATACATTTTGAGTCTATTTGAAAAGTAACTTAGGCAAAAAAGACTGACTTCAAGGCTCAAGAAATAGAGCAATAGCTTAGCAAGTGTGAGGTCCTGTGAACAAACCTCAGAAACACAAAAAAATGGATTTAATTGCCATGATAGTATCTCTTTTGAATTTGTAAATGTGATCCTAATTAGTAGCTTGATTGCAAGGTAATTGATGTAAATATTAAATTAATTAGATCAGAAGCTATTTTGAATGAGGCTGATTCTCCTCAGACATAGTTGGGAATTGCATAATACAACCAAGGGCAGGATGATTTAAGGTGTGAAACTAAAAAAGCGTAGGTTTGTATTATAAAATAAAGAAAATCTCTTTTTTATTAGAACCAACCTCTATATCATTTAGTGACTGCTCAGACAATGAATAAGCTAACTGAAGTTCAAGAAAGACGACTTCACTAGAGACACAATTTTTTAAATGTCTGTCTGTCTTGCTTGCTTGTCTGTACCTACAAGCTCACTTTCATGCAGAGGATTTCTGTGAGAAAAAAAAAACTTGTGAAGAGAATCAAAGATTAAAGCGAATTCATGCTGAGAGACTGTTTTCTGCTAGCACTAAAGGGGGAGGTGGAGGTATTCAGGTAGAACACTACCAGGTTCTTTATTATAATTAGGATGGCATTACCCTTGATGAGGTAATTCTGCTTTTGCAGAGACTGAAAGAAGGGGTGGCTTAGAAGGGATGAAGGCAGGCTGGAGCCAAGTCTGAATTAATTAACTCCAACGAGTTTGAAATCCTGCTGTAGGAAAGCTTTGACTGGAGCCCAGGCTCCACTCTTGTATGTCATGGGAGAATCTATCTTACTTAAAGGCAGATGGATTGAGCAGCCACCAAATTGCAAAAAAAAAAAAAAAAAATATATATATATATGGTTTGCCATTAATTACAGTGGCTTAAAAGCCTCTCTGATTAGAAAATCTGATTGAGGAATAAACATAAGAACAGTCTTATAGTTGCATATTTTTGTCTCATGTGTAGGAAATGCTTGAAATCATCAGACGTAGGATATATATATGTATGTATGTATATATACATATATAATGTATTTACATAGCCTTATATTTTCTGGCTTTCTCCAGATATTTTAAAGTATAGACTGACTATTCCTATGTCTGTAATATGGGAGGAATTAAATTCTTAGATCACCAGAGTATTAACACTTTTGCACATTATGGCTGAGATGGAAAAATAATGCAAGACTCAAAGGTGAGCTGTTACACCTTTAAACATGCTATCCAAATTGGGTTTGAGTGGTAGGACTGTGTAGCTAGACGTTCAGGTGCTAACATACACCAGTCACACAGAAATGAAACATTCAAATTATCCACAGGAAGAGGACAACTGCACTTTAAATCTACAAAATTATGAATAGTTTTCCTGTTGAGCCCTGATTGCAAGAGTTCACACAATGATTCTAATTTCTTTACCACTGATATTGAGCAAAATAGTGATTTCATTGATACAATTTAACTTTCATTGCTGTAAGTATATATAAAACGTGATATATTAGATAGGAAGAATTACAAAAGTTCTAATACAAATCTACCTCCTGTCTGGTTACTGGAAATCCTTTATCTTCAAACTCCAACTGCTTCTCTCTTCTTCTTCTTCTTCTTCTTCTTCTTCTTCTTCTTCTTCTTCTTCTTCTTCTTCTTCTTCTTCTTCTTCTTCTTCTTCTTCTTCTTCTTCTTCCTCTTCTCTCCTCTTCCTCCTCCTCTTCCTCCTCTCCTCCTCCTCCTCCTCCTCCTTCTCTTTTTCTCCCTTCCCCCCTCTTTTTCTTCTTTCTCCTTCTACTCCTTCTCCTCTTCTTCTCCATCTTTCTTCTCTCTTTTTCATATATACACACACACACATATAGACACACATCCCTCATCTATCTATGTTAAATATGGGTACAAATGCTCTCTTTCCACCAGATTCAAGAGTACAAAATAGGGTGCAGAAGCTTAATTGATTGGTAGTTCTAATGGGAGAACTCCACTAAAAAAACCTCTGTCTCCTGCTCCTGGGAGACGTTGCTTGATAGTACATGGGCACTGGACACCGGGTTGACGATGGCAGTAATATGATTGTGGACAGTCAAGACAGCAGCAGCACTGGCATTGTCTCAAAGTGTCTTCTGTCATTACCATGTAAAACAGGAGATGGGTCCACATATACATACAGTCCCATGGGCACCTATGTATATATGTACGTACACATGAAAGTTAATAATTACATGTATGCACATGGATGCATGGATGCATGTATATGGCCTTATAGATATGCCCATCACTATGTGTGCATGTGTGTTTCTGACTTTGACTGATCCAGGTCATACAGCCCATGGCTATGCCTCCCTTCCTTCCTGTTAGCAGACAGCTTGAATAGTCTGTACCCCTTAAACAGGGAAAGATAGGAAGATACATTAAAGACAATGTGTCCAGTATGTTTTTACTTTTCATTTTATAAAGTTATCACCTATATGTTCATCAGGATAGGAAGACTAACGTTATTTTTACTTAACACACTCATTTCTATATTATTTAATTTTTTTCTTATCTTTAAGTAGGTGAATGAAGGAGTTTCAGCCTAGCATGTCAGTTTCTGAGTGCAGAGTATTTTGATCAGTGTCACCACCGGCATTCTCCTCCCTCCTCTGCCCCAACCCCACTCATCCCGTCATGTTACTTGGCTCCATTTTCACATAGGTACAGTGACTATTATGACTACCCATCCACCTTGCTTTTTATTTTTCAAAATATTTTTGACAAGAACAAAGTATTCACATTTTAATTTGCTGTTAATTTTGTCTCTTTTTTAATATTTAATTTTATTGTCAAGGTGATGTACAGAGAGGTTACAATTACAGACATAAGGTAATGAGTACATTTCTTACCCCTTTCCTTGATTTTTTTCCCATTCCCCAAACACCACCCCACCTACCCTGCAGTTGTCAAGTTCATTTCTAACATTCTTATCTCCAGTCATTTTCCCCCTTTTCCTCTGGATCATCTGTCTCCTCACCACCACTGACAAAACATGGGTTAACTTCATTCTGTTAATCCGTTTGTAAGTTAATTCAAAAGAGTTACACCATTGGGCCCTTTCTCTGCAAATGCCATATTTCAGGATACCATACTTGAAGATTAAAAAACGATTTAACATACTGTTAAGACCATATAGCAATGATTGTAACACATTGTTGCAATTGAAAACTTATCTCTCGAGGTTAAGAAGTCCCCAAAAGTAAACACACACACACACACACACACACACACACACACACACACACACACACACACACACACACAAAGGAAATAGATATTTATGTAGCCAAGATGAAAAATACTGTTGTGTTATTGTCACAAACGTGATAGGTTAACACAGGCATCCAGAGCTGGTCAGTAGCCAAGCTCCTTTTTCTTGCTTCTGAATCTCTGCAGCCAGACTGCCATTAGACACCCAAGGCTGAGCTCAGCTTAGCAGCAAAGACGGCGTCATGACTGGGGTTAGGGTTATCTCCTAAATTGGTGTAACTGAAACTCTCTCGTATTCCCAGAGTGTGTCTGCTGTCTCTCTTAATAGACTAAACATATGTGTCTTTTCAATCACTTAGGAAAAGATGTTTTGAAATAACTATAGTCATAAGTGGACCACAGACAGTTTTAATGTAATAGCATAATCCATTCATAATTTCTAATTGACTTTCAAATGCATCTAGTTAGCTCAGATATTTATTTTGACTGATACATTATCCAATCAAGGCAATAAAAGACATTGAAGAATTTTTTTTATTACACACCAAAAAATGTTGTCATCTATCTGTTTTTCCAAGGAAGAATAATATGTCTTTACTTCTCTGATTTTGAAATTATTGCTTATATTACATTAATTAGTCTCTAGGAAAATGCTATTTTTCAACTGGAGTAGCATGGTATTTTTACTTTAATTTTAGGTTACCTATTTTATCTATTTAATAGTATCATTTGTATGGGACTGCAATTATTTCCTATAAACAGGGTAATCTTTGTGTAGTAATGGGATCTAAACATAAAGATCTGAAAAATGTTACTACTATAATTATATTAGATATTGTCGAATGAAGTGGATCCCTGTAAGTTGTTTTAATTAGCATATCATGTTTTGGCTCATTGGCTAGCTTGCTTTGATTTCATGAGTTATTCAGATTACGAGCCTTCGGCTCAATGCTTTCTATGAAGATGTTTTGCTTATGACTTTCGATTTAGATTTTTGTCTGGTAAAAGATTTTCATTTTGATAATTATAAAATATAGTGACAAGTTTAATTCATAGCATCCTTCAACTTTGGAACATTCCAGTATGTATACATGTAAAGCTCATGTATGTAAATACAGGTACTGTTCTTTGCTTCTTTTGAATTATATACCACTTGAGAGTCTGATAGAAAGCAAGGAAACTCCTATTGAGTATAAGGAAGAACTTGTAGTAGACTTTAGCAA
The DNA here is from genome assembly GCF_024711535.1 of Dipodomys merriami. Taxonomy (NCBI): domain Eukaryota; kingdom Metazoa; phylum Chordata; class Mammalia; order Rodentia; family Heteromyidae; genus Dipodomys; species Dipodomys merriami. Next base: position 1,552,376 of record NW_027205603.1, on the reverse strand, counting down.
TTCTCTTGCATATCAACTTTATTTCCTGGATGGTAATTCAGAGTTCTCTTCTTCCCTTATCAATTGGGTTGCTGATAAATGTGTCCAATCCACTAATCAGAATAGAGTCTCAGAATATATTTCCTTTCTTCTTAAGTCCAGATGTCTCTGGATGCATCCTTAAGAGAAAAAAAGTCACAGAAATTTGAAAGTATAGCCACATCTACTTGCATTCATTCTTTATTTGAACTTTTTTTTTAAACTAAAGAATGTTGGCAGCGCTAGTTAAAAGAGGCTCCTATCTACCTTTTCTAGTCTTACCAAGATCTTCAGATTCACCTCCTTCTTCCTGCTCATAAAATGAGCAATGAATTCTCTGTCTCTGTGAATGTCTGCTGTTGGAGACAGGGAGTGACAATGCTTTCTTTTCTGCTCCTTGGCATACTCATGCCTGAGCCACATAATATGGATACATTACAGAATCTAGTGTGCCCAAGGAAAAGGCTTCGGCACAAACTCTTGAGAAAAATTCCCTTCTTATCAAAAGAAGAGTGGTATGAGTCCACTCTTATCAACCGCAATTGCCCCTTCAATATTTTATGTTTGATTGTATAAACAACCCGAAGGGTACAATCTTAACACTTGATACCCTCTGGGTATCTTTATTCCCCTTCTCCAGAGTGGTTCCTCAAGACAGAGGTAATGTGTGCAGTGTCGACATCACTGATCATTTTACCTAGTCTCCATTTTCAAACGTATTAAGTGGGACTGTTTCAACACACTTACTGAAAGGAATTCTGTCCTGAAATGATTAGATTTCACAGTCCTATACCTACCCCGCTTATCACCTCTTTCCATTTACCTTCTTCCAAATACCAGGCAATGCAACCAGCCAACTATGGCCATAGCCTCCAAATCTTGAGCCAAAATGAACTCTGCCATCTTTAAATAGCTTCTCCGGTGTGTTTGTCACAAGAACAGAACAGAACTACTGAATGCAGTTCATCTTGTAACTCACTAGGTATCATCTTAAATGCATCATAGTTTTCTGAATTTAAGTAAGGATTTCTTCATCAAAGATAATGAATCATGGCAATCTAGATGCACTGCAAGCATTTGTGGTTAGAACACAAAAGAAGGAAATGTTCACTTAAAAATGCTACAATTTAAAATGTTTAATTCTTACTCATTACTCTCAAGTGCTTTGGATATGACTTTTACACTTGGACCTGTTGTAAGAAGAATTTTTTAACCCAAGAATTTTTTAATTTCAGGGTTTTTGTACAAATATAAGTGAAAAATCAAAGAAAGTTTAATTATGTTTCTCTTGTATGAAAACAAGTTTTTGAACCAAACTCTCTTGAAGTAATTTGTAGTTTTTGTGTGGTTTATAGTTTAGTTTTATAGATTTAGTCTGTAGTTTTTTAATCTTTAGAATAATTGTATAGCACTTTACATTCTTTTTTTATCCAGTAATGTGGGTTGAGAAATAAAATGGGAATTATAACTTAAACGTTGATCTATGTTCTTGAGAAAATAATTAGCATTCTGTTAATTTGATTAAAACTAATAGTCCTATATAATTAATCAATGTGAGATACTGAGATCAAACTGTCTAGCTAAATGGTAATGCAAATGGAAGGAAGAACAGAGGAGAGAATTTTTATGGAAAGAGGAACTGTGAGTTCCTGGGACACAGATCCTATAACTGAATCTTAATTATAATGGAAAATATCACTGATTTAATTAGTTTAATTGATGTGTTTGTGTTAAATATTGAACCCAATTTGGGAATTCTGACTTTAAAACGAAATAATATTGATAACAAAATCATGAAAACAACAAAACACCAATTTGAAAACATAGTTTATTTTTAATCCAGCACAGAGAAATCCACTATGAGGACAAAATTATTTGCTTTTCTGAGTACAGCTAAATAATGTCAAACGGCTTAAAAATACTGAAGTAGGAATAAGATATATAAATGCATACATGTAATAACTGAATGCAGTTTGAGTTCAATTTTGAAAATTTTTACATTTCAAATATGACTAAACTCTAAAGAGAATCTCTGATTGTGAAACTTTGTTTTCTGGAATAAAAACCCCTTTAATTCAACTACTTAATAACAATGAGGTAGTAATTTTAACCCTCTTCCCCCATGTTACAGTGTTGAAACTTAGTAAGATAATTCCCCATGTAATTATGAAAGTAAACATATGAATAAGATCACTTCTTCAACCCCATGTTCCCAAAGTATATCACATACTTTTTGCATACATTTGTTTTCATATATTTCTCCAGATTATAGGGAAACAATAATTCCTGGGCTATTTCTTTCTTATCATATACTAAATGTATAGTCTTTTTTTTTCACTGAGAAATTAAGTGAAGAAAGATACATTACACCACTGTAAGATAAAAGGAGCCAAGTACGAATCACTGTTATTCATTATCAAGTTTTTGTTGTTGTTGTGGTCTGGTCTTTTTTCTGAACTTGGACTTGCTCTTACTTTACTGAAACTGTATACGAACAACAGGGAGATGGCTGATATGGGAGAGGCTAAAAAGTTCAGTCTGTCAAGAGAGGGATTCATTTCAGCCCATCAGTGTTGTTATTCTGCTAAGTGGTGACATAATCCCAAATTCACATTCCCAAGAGATTGGCTCTTGGGATCTCTCCCATTTGCTGACTTTACTGTAAAAGAATTCCAGCTTCTGCCATAATTGAAGAAAAAGGTTTTGAGGCCCAGATTATCATTTCTGAAACGGATCACGTAACGTATCTGAAAGTCTTAATATAAACCCAGCCTTCTGCCTAGAGATTGTCTCCCTTTCAAATGAGTAAATAGATTTGTCTAACAAAAATCTGTCTTGTGTGGACATCATATAATGGGCCTATTAATCTCTGAAATCCCAATGATTCTGTTTTTCTACAACAGAACATCTTGTGAAAGGCAGTTTCCTGGATTAGTATTTTAATTCAGGTTTAAAAAGATAGATAACTAATAATAAACTTTATAGTTATGGATGAATATTCTACTGCCATTTAAAAATAGGATAAAATTCCATACAGGTCCTATAATGTTATAAAGACTACAGGTCATATATTGAAGCATTATGCAAACAATATAACTGAAATGGAATATAGACTGTTGACATTGACATAAGGAAATGTTAAAATCAGACATGTAAATAAGCACACTCATGAGAACACATGCAGGTTGTATAAAATAAACATCATTAATAAAATGCACAGTATTTATTTCTCAAGGAAGAGGAGTTTTCAGTTTTATTTCTCAGCCTGCTGATATATTTGACTCTATCACCCTGCTACCTTTTTACAATTTTGAAAACACATAGAGCATTGTTTTCTAAGTAATCTTTCACAGACTAAAATGTTCTTAATGTGCATTTTGAAGCATGGGTTTATTCACACATATGAAAGCTCATTCTAAATGAGAGGGATACGGAAGAGTCGTAAGGGGTGAATTTGATCCAAGAATAACACATTCATGAATGGAAACATCACAGTGAAAACTCTTTGTACAACTAATAAGGACTAATGAAATAATTTCAGAAGAAAGATAAACAGTAAAGTGTACATTTGATGCATGATGTATCTTGTGCTACATTCACTTCATTCTGAGATGCCATGTGTATTCAGTAAGTGCTAACAAACCATAAAGGAAGAGTAGTACCATGTAGAAACACAGAAAGCTGGGTGCTAGTGAGTTAATGATGAGCAATGCGCAGGAAGGTTGGAGGTAGAAACTTAGGACTGGCCAATGTTTTGACAGTATTTTTTTAGCTATTTTTTAGGGGATAGAAACCCAAAACATGGGGCTGGGAAGGTGGCTCAGTGGTAGAGCGCTTACCTTGCATGCATGAAGCCCTGGGTTCAATTCCCCAGCACCACATAAGCAAAAAGAAAAAAAGCCGGAAGTGGGGCCTGTGGCTTAAGTAGTAGAGCACTAGCCTTGAGCTGAAGAGCTGAGAGACAGCACCCAGGCTCAGAGTTCAGGCCCCATGACCGGACCCCAAAAAATAATAAAAAAAAAAAAGAAGAAAAAAATGAAACCCAAAACACATTGGGTAAATTTCTGTTTCCAGATAAACGTCACCCATGTGTTCTTGATTCATTTACATGTAATTCATTCAACTAACATTCTGGAAAAGTTATTTGATGCATGGGGAGATTTCTGTGCCACAATTATCTGGGTTGCCTATACTAGAATGCATAATAATTTGGGGGAGACCTTGAGTTTTTCTGTGTTAAAGAATATGATTCACAGGTCTGAGGTGTCAAGTGATTCCAAGACTAGAGAGAACTGAGATTTTTGTATTTCACTTTGGTTGCATGTCATTTGTACGCTTGTTTCTCTTTTCTATTTTCACTTGAACTTGTTTTTAACTAGTAAATCACATAAAAGTTGTGCATATTAATGAAACGTGATGTTCTGGTCTGTGTATATGTCGCATTATATTTAAATCGGATTTATTACAGTTTAAATTGAATTTTATTGATTTGATTATAATCATCTCTTCAAATATTTATCATTTTTCTCTTTAGTTATTTTCTGTGCCTTAGTGTCACCATTTTCAAATCAGCATGATGCTCTTAACTTTGCAACCATCATTTCTCATAAGTTGTTGAATATGTTAAAGCATTTTACAATAGTACTTAGTTCCTTTGAGATTTTTTAAAAAATATGATTAATGGTATGGTCCAAATATACACTTGGAAACATACTGAAACACTAATATTAACTCTTTCAACCTAGCAAACAGGCTTGCAGAAATGTTCCACAAGCACATTCTCTCCCAGAAGATTTATGTATAATCTGTTCTTTCATAGTTGTAAATGACTAAAAATGAAATTAAAAATTTCCTTTGTCGTATCATTTTGAGTCTGAGATACTGAAGGCTGCATTGGAGAAGTAAAGTTATATTATTTTTTCATGCATTTATAATTTAGATGCAATTCAGAAGACTCTTCCCTTTTGTAATTCTATATCTTTTCTCTGTCAGTACTTGGACTCTCTGTCAGACTTTGACTTGGGTTTTCTGTGGTCTCTATGATGTATGTCATTTTCTTAACCCACATGGAATTTATTTTATTGTGTGGAAAACTGTGGAAATTGCACTTACAAGTTTCCATGGTTAGCACACTAGTAAAAATAATCGTTAGTGTTTTCTTAAGACATGCTTCTTTTCCTGAACTTGGCTTATCTCATTGTTAAATTGGATATTATGAAGCATTATTAGTGAGATTAATTCACCACATAATTTCTGAAATGATCAAATAGATGAATAGAAATAGACACCTTAAGTATCAAAGCTTCAAATTAGACTCAAAAAAGTTATTCATATCAAGTAACTTGGTATGTATCTGATCCTTAGGATCATGAGCGAATATATCATCAAAATAATTGACTTCCAAAAGATATGCTTGCAGAGGTGAATGGCAGGAAAAACAATTATTATCTTCAAGCATTCCATTATTAATACTATACGAAAGCTCCAATAGTGACACCAGCGGTGTCATTAGAAATAAAACTGTTAAGTTATAATCATTTCAAGGCCACTACTTATTAAATGTGGGGCAGAGGCTACTTACTGACAAGCGAACACATTCAAATAGTAGAAGACTTGCACAACTGAATAGAAGTTTATGTGTGATTCTTTTAAATTCATCTAGATAGTACTATCTTGTTTAGAGAAGAAAAATACAACTCAGGCTTAGGAAACAAATGGATGTACCATGGGAAAAAGGAAGTGGACCATTGGTTTGGGAGAGAATTTCTGATGGGCGAAGCTGGGGTCAGATACCTGCAATCAGGCACCATTGACAGTGAGTTGTCATTTGCACCCAGTAGTGACTATAGAGAACACAACATACTAGGTGCAGTAAAAGTGCTTCACATGGAAGTTTTTAATCATTCTGATAGTTAGATTCTGATAGTTAGCTCATTATGAGTTAGATTCTGTGGTTATTCTAAATGTACAACTTGAAAACAGCAGGGAGAAATTAAATAGGCTTAAAAAATTGCACACACCAAGGCACTGAATCAGAGCAGGATTTAACTATGGTGCTAGACTTGATTGTTGGTGAGTCCATAAGCGCTTAAAAAGAAGTCCTCAGCTTATGATTTCTGGTCCTGTGTAGGACCAAGCTTCCTTTGGAAAACCCTTGAAGGTCTTTCAACCCTCACTCATTCTCAACTCTCATGATTGTTCCCTAACACACACCTCAGTTGATATGATGATACAACTAATGCAGAACTTATTTTCTTTTCCTTCTTGTCCTTGGAGTTTTAATGAGTGGGTAGTATGAAATCACTGTGACACACTGTATGTTTTTCCTCCGTTTCCCACAAGAGGGATAAGGACTTGCACGGCAAGCATCTCCACCTTCTTTTGCAGAAAGTATGAGAAGATCCTAGAAAGGAAAAGAAGATGATACATAGAAAGACAGAGAACAACCCTTTGTATTCACCATTAAAAAAAAAATCAGCAGCTCTAATAAAAATGGGAAGGGGGGGCTGAGAAGGTGGCTCAGTGGTAGAGCGCTTGCCTTGCATGCTTGAGGCCCTGAGTTCGATTCCTCAGCACCACATAAGCAAAAAGAAAAAAGCCGAAAGTGGCGCTGTGGCTCAAGTGATAGAGCGCTAGCCTTGAGCTGAAGAGCTGAGGGACAGTGCCCAGGCCCAGAGTTCAGGCCCCATGACCGGATCCCCCCCCCCAAAATGGGGAAGGATAGTATTCTTTGGATGTCTTCTATGTACCAGGTGTTCATAAAATGTGTGTGAGCATGATTGAGCATTGTTACCCTCCATGGGAAGTTCTTCTTTGTATCAAGTTCAGAGATTAAATAATCTTTTACAGGTCACATAGCTGGAAAAGGATACAACAGATTATGAATAGACTCCAGAATGAAAAATGTAAATTTTTTGTATAATTACAGATTGACTTAAGGACTATAAAATTCTACCCTCCCCCCCCAAAAAAAGAGCCAACAAAACAAACAAACAAATAAACAAAAAAGAACACCCTGCCTTTCTCACTTCCTGAAAAACAATCAAGGGAACATAAAGTTAAAGTCTCTGTGAGGGACAAATTTAGGCATTTAAATACTGATAACCTTTGAAACTGCTTCTTAAAAATAGGATTATGAAGCCTTTGGGAATAGAGTCGATTCACTGCTGAGGAATAAATTTAATTGTGTGGACAGAAAACAAAACATTGTTTGTTTGTTTGCTTGTTTATGTAGAGAGAGGGTTTGTGTCCTGACAAGCTCTTCCATCCCTTGGCTCTTCCCTGATGCCCCTTGGTTCTCCCAAAGGCTGATTTTCCCAAGGAGGTTCTAAATTAAAGAGGGCAGACCACATGTTCAGTCAGGGCTGCCTGTATCACCTGATGCTTTGCATGGGTAGAATTTCAGGTTAAATGAGAATGGCTTATAGTCTATTTCCTGGCAATTTGGAAAGATTTGCGCTACACCGATAGGTCATTATGCTGGTAACTGTGTTTTGTTAGATACTCATTTATTTTAATGCAAGTTTGCTTTATCCTGACAGTCTGTTGACTGTTCCTTGCTGAGTAGGTCTGTAATCTAAACTTTAAAGGAGGATTAAGCTTTGTGGTATTTACCTAACAAAGCATTGTCATTGCTGTCATTGTGTTAGCCTAGTATATATTTATTACCTGGAAAAAATAACTTCCCTTTGGATGTTATGTGTACTCCCTTCTTGTTATGTGAGAATAACAGCCTTTGCCACCTTTTGTAACCTTTTTAAATTATTCTATGATCTGAAAGTGCCATTTAAAATACATCCAAGTTGATTTAGACTGTGATTCTTCTCTCTGTTTTTGTTTCTGTTGTGCATACCAATCAATAACTGAAGGACTAGAATGTATTTCACCTTTTCCCTCTTAATCTCTGACATGGGACTGATGGGTGGTAGGCCAACCAATTACAACCAAGCTACTCATCTTTGGCCCACATCTTTTCAGAAATGGTGTTAGTTTTTAATATCCCTTTAGAAATACATTACACTGTTGATGAACACTTGCCTATCTCCTTGGCACAATTTAGGCCCTTTTGGTAAACAGAATGTGTAGCTGAGTTTTAGAAACCTGTTAATATTAATTGTTTACAAATCAGAAGAGTCAGAAGAGGTCAGTGTTTGACACCAGAGACAGAAAATACAATTTTATTTTGAGTTATTGCCTGCATATCTTAATTTCATTTTATTTTTTCTGTCAGGTGCACTGGTTTATACCTATAATCACTGGTAAGTATTCAGGTCTGAGCAAAGAGTTTGTGAGATCGCATTGTACTCAGTAGGCTGTGCATGTGGTATACATCCACAGCCACTTACGAGGCTGTAAGTGGGAGGTCCTGACCTGTATTCCTGGGTAAAAACTTGAGACCTTACTTGAAAAAAACCTAAACCCAAGGAGAACTGGTGGTGTGGATCAAGAGTACGGTACTTGCCTTTCAAGTTCTAGGCCCTAAGCTCAAACCCTCAATACCATGAGAAAAAGATCAACAAACATCCGAAGTGAAAACTGTATGCTTCCTGAAGTTCTCAGTCCTTAGTTATTGATTTAATTTAGCTTATATGATATATTTCCTTTCTAGGTCTTGATGTAGGAGAAGAAGATGAAATGATTCTAGACAACAATGGAATTAGAGAGACTTACTGGGAAAAGATGCCTTGTTTAAAAAAATTGAAAAGAAAACTCAAAGAAATAGCTCCTCTTCTTTGTCTCTGTGCATCATTGTGTGAAGGCATGATCTGTAAAGTTGCTGCAGCCAGATTGCCAGCATGAGGCTAGGAGGCTATGGACAAGAACCAAGTTGACTGCATCAGGAAGGAAGAAAAAAAGAAAAATAAAAGAACTCTGATCATTGATCTATATAGATGGAATGATCACAGAGTTTTCTAGTTATGGAAAATAGTTTCAGACACATAAGCAAGGTGTTTTTGCAAATCTTAGCTTATACTTGATTTCTTGTATAAAATGCTACAGAAATATTACCATTGCCTTCTAAATTCTGGAGGGACTGGAAGAAAAATTAGAATGACATAGGATAATTCTCATGTGCTTTATAACCATAAATATTTTGTATATTTTTTTTGTCTGTTATGGGGCTTGAACTCATGGCCTGATTAGCTGTCCCTGAGTTCATTAGTTCTAGGCTAATACTCTACCATTTTGAACCACAGCTCTGATGGTTAATTGGAGATAAGAGTCTCATGGACTTTCCTGCCTGGGCTGGCTTTGAACCATGATCCTTCAAATCTTAGCCTCCTGAGTAGCTAGGATTACAGGATTGAGACACTGGCATCAGAAATACATTATAGCTTTGTATTCAATAAACACAATATTCTGCCAAAATATTTACCCAGAAGTGGAAGAAAAAAATTAAGTACAAGACAATATTTTTGGAAAATAGGAAGAGAAACATTTGAACTCATGGTGTGTCACATGTTTTCCAACACAACTGAGGACCTACACTGAACTCATAAAATGGTTATACCTATTGAGCTAGGAAGACAGGTAACTGGAGGAAACATAGGTAGAAGAGAACAAGTCTGAAAATACAAAGCCACTGTATTTACACTTCAGAAAAGATGAGACTCGATCCTGGGCTGAAATTGAGGTAGGAAGTAGGCAGAGATCCACCTGTAGAGAGCCTGGCAGTACGGAGAAACAATTTTATTATGGGATGATAAAAGCTATGGAAGAGGAGTAAATCAAAGAAAGTTGTTTTTTTTTTCTAATGAACTGAAGATGTAAATCTTTGGCATTTCTATCTGAAAAACACCAATTCCTTCACTGATTAAATACCTAAGCTACTAAGAAAACAAAATTTGAAAAATGATCTTTTTTTTTAATCAAAGGACTGCAATTCTGGGAATCTAGCTGAAAGAAAGAATCTGAGATGTGCGTACAACGATGTTTATCACAGGATTATTTATATTAATAGAAACAGGAAAGAGCTAAATTTTTCAAAAGCCATGAGATTAAGTAAATCAGAAAATATCCTTAGAGTTGAATATTAGAGAGCAATTACAATTATTCCCTTGAAGAATATTTTATGTCACAAGAAAACACTCATAATAAAAAAATGTACAGTGGCTGATGTCAGTGACTCCAGACTATAATCCCTGTTATACTGCTGTGTAAACAGTTAAATCACAGCTCAGCTCAGCTCAGCATAGTTTTATATGTTTATAAATCAGACATAAGTTAAGAATGTATAAATTTATGAACATCACATTATGTATAAAATTACACTAAAATTATGAGATCTGTGCACTATGTATACATTATAAAATATATCTATTATATGCATCAATGTACAATATACTTTATATACATTCATATAATTTCATTCCTATTTGTAAGTAGGGTGCAATATCTTTAGTAGAAAAGAAGAACTAATTGATAAAGATAAACCAAAAACCATGTATTCTGGTTTGTGTGTGTGTGTGTGTGTGTGTGTGTGTGCCAGTCTTGGGACTTGAACTCAGGACCTGGGCTCTGTCCCTGAAGTTTTGCTCACATCGATTGCTCTACCACTTGAGCCACAGCTCCACTTCAGCTTTTGATGGTTAATTGGAGGTAAGATTCTCATGCACTGTCCTTCATGGACTAGCTTTAAATGCCATCTACAGATCTCCACCTCCTGAGTAGCTAGGATTACAAGAGTGAGCCACTCCCCAGTGCCTGGCTACATTCTGGTTCCTCAACAGAAACTATAATGCATGTGCTTGTTAAATCCTATCTGTACTATGGCTCTTAGGTAATAAACATCTACTTTAAGCAGTCTCACTTTAAATTTAGGTTTGAAACAATGAGGTAATATTTTCCCCTCAGGTTTCAAAATTGCTCAGTTACAGAAGATTCAACCTTGTCTTCCTCGTACTAAACTACAATGAGTTAGACTTGAGGGAAATAAATAGCAAAGCAGAGGTGCACAGGAGATTTTTGTTTGTTAACTTGATGTAAATAAATAATTGAAAAAACCCATGGAGTTTGGGCACTGGTGGCTCATACCTGTAATCCTAGCTACTCAGGAAGCTGAGATCTGAGGATCATGGTTCAAAACCAGCTTGGGCAGGAAAGTCCATGAGACTCTTATCTCTAATAAACCACCAGAAAACCAGAAGTGGCACTGTGGCTCAAGTGGTAGAGCACTTTCCTTGAGCTGAAGAGCTGAGGGACAGTACTCAGGCCCAGCGTTCAAGCCCCATGACCGACAAAACAAATAACAAAAACAAAAACCTAGCATTTGAGTCCTGTTTCTTTTATTAGTTATAAGGGAGCTTTTTGTTTCTCACATAATCTGTCAGTGCCTCCTATTCTTGTCTGAAAAATAAGAACACAATCATTTATACTATCCAGTGAATTTGAGGATTCTGGCAGAGATCCCAATAAATGAATGACACACCCAGGGAGACAAAAACAGCTTCTATGAAGACACATTATTAGTTATGTCTTGTTTTTTAAATACTCCATTTTCTGTTATCTTACTCCACGAATGTACTATAACAAAATGTATGCTACTGGGTAATTTGCAAAGAACACATAGTTGTTGTCTTACGATTTCCAGTGACTGGGAATTCCAAGATCAAGACACTGACACACAGACTTGTCTAATCAGAGCTGCTCTCGGCTTCATCCAAGAAGAGGCCTGGAGATACCGTATATTTCTTAGCACAGAAAGGCTCTCTCCTCACGTGATGCAAGGCAGAAGAACCAAACGGCCATGCACTGCATGCTGCTCGTGGGTCATGGGGCTTGAACTAAGGTCCTGGGCGCTGTCCCTGAGTGTTTTTGTTCAAGGCTTGTGCATGACCACTTTGAGCCACAGCACCACTTCCAATTTTCTGGTGGTAAATTAACCACCAGATAAGAGATAAGAGTCTCACTGATTTTCCTGCCCTGACTGGCTTTGCACTGCAATTCCCAGATCTCAGTGTCCTGAGTAGCTGGGATTACACTAGTGCCTTGGGCAGCTTTTTTGATAAGAACCTCAATCCCGTTCATAGTAGAGGGCTTCTTGCAGCCTAACTGCATCTCAAAGGCTGTATCTATGAATATGGAGGTGATTCTTCATTTTTGAAGGACACAAATCTGAAAGGGCTCAAATAAGTAGATGAAGATCCTGAAACCAAACTGTGACTGAGCAATATTCCCATACCCATGAGGACACACTGAGTGAAGAAATTATAACTAAGTCTGTGGAGATAGCAAGAGATGAAATATGAAGACTACTTCAATTGATCTGATTGAACAACAGCCTGATTGAATAAACCAAGATGCAGGAAGGCGAGGTATCTGAATGAATAAGACATAAATAATAGTGCCCTAATAACAAATACTCACTAAGATGTGAGTAAAAAGAATGAGCCAGGCATCAATTGCTCATGCCTGTAATCCTAGCTACTCAGGAGGCTGAGATCTGAGGATTATGGTTCCAAGCCAGCCTGGGCAAGAAAGCCAGTGAGACTTTTAGCTTCAATTGACCATGAAAAAGCGAAGCTGTGGCTCAAGTGATAGAATGTTAGCTTTAAACAAAAGATCTCAGGAATGGCACCAAGTCCTGAATTCAAGACCCAGGATTGGCACACACTCACACCCACAACCCCCGAGATCTCCCCAAATACCCCCCCCACACACACCCCTTAATACCAAACAAAAAATTCAAGAGCAAAAGTTACTTGGACAATGAGACAAACACAGAGGAGGAAATTACTTTAATTAAACAAATAAATTAATAAATAAAGTGTTATAAAACAAACTATGTTATACTAGAAAGAGATTCTGTTGGCTCCCCAAGTTAAGAATTATTGAAACTAGAACTGGATTTAAATTTAGATTTCCAAAATAAGACCTAGAATTTCATGTAACTTCTAAATAAAGACTTGCTTGACAGTAAAAATAGTAGTAAGGTTGAAAATAGAACCTAGTTTATTTGGTTATTTTAGGGATTAAATATGTTAATACACAGATACATCTCTTAAAGTAGCCTGGCACATAATATTAAAAATATGTGTTCACTATTATTTTTCTGTGTCACTCATATATTGTTATCATTATTTGATATGACACAAAGTCATACTGATTTCTCCAAAATCCTGGAATATTAGTTATAGCTTGCTAATTAACAAATGTACTCTTCACTTTGAGATGAACTGATTTCTACTTATTTTTGAATAGGTCAGTTAATTTTTTTCCCCAGATAAATCACTTCATTCAAAGCGAAATATGCAAGAAGCCTCTTGCTCACAATTGCCAAAGGATATACAATTCCACTTTTCTGTTGATAGAGCTGAAATAAAAAGAAATCACTCATCTCTGAGTTTCGACTATAAACTCTGGGCCATCTTATCTCAGACCTCATCCACTGTCCGTCATGTATTTTGCTAGCAATGAGAGTGGTAAAGTCATCTCAAATCGACGCTGACACTTCAACATCTTCCAATGTAACTACATTTCTAAGAATTAAATTTCTACTTTCAAATACCTAAGAAATATGAATCACCTCTCGGTTCACTGAAATAATACAGATCATGAGGCACTCTAGATGGAACGTTTATGCAATAAGGAGTCACATTCACATTTTGCAAAACAAGCATCCTACTAAAACAAATAGAGTCTGTAACTTATTTCTTGTTGTTTTCAGTATGAATAGAATTAGTTCCATGCCATATCTTCTAGGGGCTAGAGAGAATTCTAATGAATTTCCTACAGGAAGCAAAAATTTCAGAAATAATCTGTAGTTTCCCCATCTCTTAAACAAGATTTAACAACTAAAAGTCCAGGGGAAAATAGAGAGGCTTTAGCTGGTAAAACCAGGAAAATGTTTTATAACATGTAAACATATACTTTCTATTATCTGAAGAGCTTTGAATCTTTTGTTTCTGATCAGCCTTAAAAAGTAGCGTTCAAAACTAGCATTTAGGACAGTACCACAGCTCAAGTCTGCAATCCTAGCCAGTTGGTAGGTAGAGAAACAAGGCTACCTTGGGTCAAGTTCAGTATTATTTCCACTACTTCTAGTGTGCATTTCTTTAAGGATGACAAATTAAACTACACTAATCCGATTCGAAATATCTTTACAATTCCATGCCTAGATCTTTAGTTGAAAATAGTAAGAAAGACAAACAAGAACTTTCCCTCTTCTTTTTTTTTTTAAATTTTGAAAAAACCGTACAGAAGGGTTACAATTACATGGGCAAGGTAATGAGTACATTTCTTATCAAGCATTGTTGCCTCCTCCTTTGTTTCCCCTTCCCATCCTTTCCTATCTCGCTGCCCCCACCCTCACCCCACCGTCCCCACCCCCACCCCACCCTCCCCACCCCCAGCCAAAATATGGATACAGGGGGACCCACTTCAACAATGAGATGTACAAGTTGTTATGTGCCCCTTCATTTATAGGCCATATAGGAAATGAACAAAGGTAAACTCTGACGTGGCCAGTTTTATAAATGCTAGAGTAATGGATATTTTAGAACAACAAAGCAATATTAGTCATTTATCTTAAGAAAAAATAATTTGAATGTCCACCTGAGAATTTATTCTGAAAGTTAGAGGTAGTGATTGTCATAATCTTGGTCTGTCTAAGCCTTTAATTAGGGGAAGACCACTTTTGTTGAATTAGGAAGATAGAAGTGAATAATGGAAATAGTTCACTAGACATAAGGGTCCTATTTTCTTAGACAATAAATCTGTAAATGAAACCTGAAGATATTCCTGATTCGTAAAGCTCAACATTCAACTGAGAGGAAATGATACAAAAATATGCCTACCTAATGAGTGAAATATAAAATGTTAGAAAGATAAGTAAAATCAATAAAGTTACAGAACAAGGTAAAGAGAATTCTAGTTCTGAGAATAGAGGGCAGGTTCAGGTTTTAAGGAAGATGTTCAACATATGTTTCATGAAAAAAGAATATTTTGAACAAATATTTGAATGTGAGAGTTTGGATTTAGGTGTCAGAGAGGGATCAATGGTTGTGATGATTTTGAAGAGCAACGATATTAGTATTAACTGAAGATTAACAATGTCTGAATAAATGGGTTTGTATCCTACCTTTCAAAATTTGCAAATGATATCAAACACAGCAAATGGACACAATCAGTTTTTGTTCTCAGGTAAATATATTAACAATTATCTCTCAATTTCTGCTCTTTACACGTACAGCATATAAGAAAGCATTCAAAAATACATTCATATGGATATGCGTGTACATATATATATTATTGCATATAATGGTGTCTTTGTTATGCCAGAGTGGAAGAAATTTCACTCTGTTGTTTATTTCTGATATATCCCTTGTGTTTATTTTATATATTTCTATTTGTTAAGTTACAAAAAGCATTTAAATCAATATATTTCTGTCAAGAGGGCAATAGAACTAATTGCCTTATTTTCCAGTGATAATTCTATGTTCCAGAAAACTGATCATGTACTCTCAGCCACTTTTCTTTCATCATTTTTCTATTCCAGTTACAGTATTCAAATCACTTCCCTCCCACAAAATGTCTGCCATCCTACCCTAAATACTAAATACTAACTACTTTGCTTTGATTTTATTGAAGAAAGGATAAGCAGAAATCATGTCATCTTCCTCTCATTACATAATTTATAGTAGTACCCACATCAGCTTCTGTTTCTTCTTTGATTGTCAGCTGGAGTCCATTCTAAATGAGTTTGTCCATGTTTTCTTCCTTTGATCATTTATTTTTACATACTTTTGCACACACATATATGGTGTGTGCTTTGATTATATAATACTTATATGTATGTTATATAAACATATATGCATATTTTATCTGATTCTTCTAAGGTTTGTGAGACTGAGAACCTTTCTTTTTTCCATTGTACCTAAGTGTCTAAAAGAGCATCATATAAATATTACATCAAGATTCAATGGAAAGATGACTTAACACTGGACATCCAATTCAGAAATAAGTAAGAAGTCTAGGGTGGTTTGGATGAATAAATATTTAACCAATAGAAACATCCTACGTGATTCTAGTGGTCTTCATTTTTAAATTGTCATGCTATATGTGAGTGGCTATCTGATCCAGGAATGTTTTATTTTCAAGTTTCTTGTCTATCCTTGGGTTGACATGATCACAAATAGGAAGAAAAAGGAACTAGAAAGGAAAATACAGTGCCTGGGGAATCCCCATCCATTTTACCAGTCATATTATTTACCCCAGCGCTAGCTACTGCTCTGCTGGAATAATGCTGCCCAGAACTTCCTCTGGGGCTAACTTCCTTGGAGACAAAGATCTGTGGGCTGGTTACTCTTATTAATCAACTTGATTTCTTTTCAAGTCATTACATTTTCTGACTCAAAAGTTTTGCAGTCACTTATTTTACCAGGAGTCTCTTAATAAATTAAATAGATAGGATTTGTAAGTACACTCAATGGTTAATTTAAGTGTAGTATTAAAATATTTGAACACTGGTGCATTTTCTCAAACTAGTAACCTCAGTGTCTGATAAAGGAAATCTTTATATTTTTTAACCCATACAAAGAAGTCTCTGCCCAAGAGAACTGATGACTTTCAGTTATACTTGCCAGCTTAACACGGGCCATTATTAAACTTTCCACTTGGACATGATACTTTTTCTTATAGCAGTAAATGCTTCTATTTTATCCACAGGTTACATGGGTAGGTCAAGTTCACGGAGTGTTCAGTGAAAATCCTAATCAGTTAAAATAAGAATAAGAAACTAATGATCTATCTGATTTTTTAATTCTCTTTCAGAACTGTTATATGTACATAGATTAGTGTTTAACTAAAATTAAATCAACTGTTTAATATTAACCCAAATTAAATGGTCTTGAGAAATTGTATGACTTTACAAAATGCTTTCACACACACAGTCATGTGATGAATTGATAAAATGGTTAGCATGATAAGCTAAATGCACTGGATGGCACTAATCGTATGCTTTTTCTGTATTATAAAATCAAATTTAGTGGAAAAACAGAATGAAGCCCACACTTGAAATGTTTTTTATCAGGTGTACTTTGTGAAATTTCTTTGATACATTATTTGTAATTTCCTATTACTATTTTTTTCAGATCGTCAGAAAAAAGAATTAATTATAGTCACTTTGATATTAAGTGAAATTCAAATTGAAAATATATAATTCCAGGATTTTTTTCTAACCTAAGGAAACTAATTTACTCCGGTATGATGCAAAAATGTTCAAATACAGAAGGATTAAGTGAGTCAATTGAAGTGGAAAGTTCTATACCAATTATATGGTTTTCCATGAACTTTACTTATCAAAAAGATTAAAGTCTTGGCAAATAAATTCTTCAGGTTTTTGAAACAAGGTGTAAACCTTCAAGCATGAAAGAAATTCTGAGCTCTGTAAAATTCTTTCCTTGTGGTTTTTAGTGTCTGGATTGAAAAGGGGAAAGGTGAAATAAAAATCTTGGTATTTAAGAAACAAAGCGAGACTCTATGCCAGACAATTTTCAAAATAAGCAGTTTCCAAGTCAGATGTCAATAGCTCACGAGATGTTAATAGCTGTACTAGCTGCTCATGAGGCTGAGATCTTAGGATCGCAGAAAAACCCCTGACAATCTTATCTTCAGTTAACTACCAAAAACCTGGAAGTGGAGCTGTGGCTCAAGTGAGAGTACTAGGTTTAAGCAAACAAAAATAAGGGACAGAGCTGAGGCCCTGAGTTCAATCCCCAGGACTGGACAAGAAAAAAATTAAAAAGTCGTTTCCAATTAAGTTTTATTCAGTTGAGAAAGAAAATTTTAACGACTACTGGTTTGCTTCAATATAACAAAGGAAAAAGTGAGTAAATATGATTAATATATGTCATGAATAAAATACTGATTTTAGGCTTGGCCCACTTATGATATTGGTCCATTGATGATATTTCAAGTTGTGAGAAAAATAATTTAGAGTTGTCTGTCTTCCTTGGAAAGAAATTGTGCTTATTGAGAGTTCAATTTTCCTCACCTTAAATTAATATTGTCATGCCCAGTAGAAATTACTGGTGGGAGCCCAGGACTCAATTACTTCATTTTACGTTGAAGTGAGAAGTATTTTTTTTTTTAAATCTGGATATCCAAAGATCCACAGATTAATTATCTGGAAAAAGCTGAGCAAACACAGAAGGATGGAATACAGAAAATCCCAAAGAACAAAAGAACACACACACACACACACACACACACACACACACACCACGCCTGCATTCTGAAATTGTATGAGGTCTCCCATTGTTTTATTACTTGTGGGCAGTAGGAAAACCTGTAGAGTCATGGAGGAAGACTTTTAATATTTTCCCACACCAAACTCTTTCATAGATATTTAATTCTGTTTTTAGAAAGATCCATGACAAGGTTAGTTCTCCACTGATATCATACATTGACTAGGGTTATGTTCATGCCTGACTGATGACTTAAAACAATTAAGTGAAATTTAATTAGTGAAATGCAAAGAAGACAATCAACCTTCTTTCTCTTTAGCACCCTGCTTTCTTCCTTTGTCTCTGTCATCGCTCAAGTTTCAGATTTTAAGAACATGAATTTGATGTTAATTTATTTTGTTACTCATGGGACAGTGCACTTCAAAGTTCCTTCTACAAAATTTCACTACAGTAATAATGGAAGAAGTATTGAAAGGTACTTTAGGTTTGAATGCTACCTAGAAAATCCCTCCAGTAACGAAGAAAACACACTCTGTGATGATTTCCTTTCTCACACTATGCTACATCAAGTGCCCTGTGCTGTACAATGCTGCATTAAGCTGAGATTAACTTCCAAAAGTTCACAGAAAATCATGGTACAGAATTAATTTTTCTATCATCTTAAAGACAGTCCTCTTGTGTATATCCTCTTTCAGAAAATTGAAATCAATTGTATAAGTGGTAAGTGATATGAACTCATTTATATAAATTTGAAAGGATTTAGAAGACATAGGAGGAATGTATTAAATACTGATCTTTAATAATTTATCTTTCTTGAAAGAAAATTCATCTTTTTTGTAGTTAAAAAACAGTGGAATGGGAATGTGTCTCAGGTGTTAGAGTATTTGTCTAGTGGATATGTAACCACCCCAGCTCTATAAAGGAAAAGAAAAGGAGAAGAGAAGAGAGGCAGGCATGGGTGGAGAAGGGAGAGAAGAGGAAGAGAAGAGATTGTGTACAGCTACATCATTCAAAGCAATTCATAACATTAGAATTTGCAAAGCCAGTAAACAGTTTGATAACTCTTTCCCTTCCAATTTATTCTTTTGCTACAGTTATGGTTAAACATGTGATGTAATAGGTCATCTAAAAATGAACATTTAAGCCAGTTCAGCTTACCAAACATTTCAAGTTACTAAAGTAAAATGACCAAGTATGCTTTCCATTTGAGGGGAAGGAATGACTTGGAATAATGAAAAAGATGATTAGAATTGGGGTAGATGCCCAGGAGAAACACTGAGGGAATTCCTGACCTCTGCGGTATATATCCTGGTCCTCAAAGCTTGAGGAAATAGCAAGAATTTCAGACTAACAGAAGATTGTCTGTCTGATTAATCTTCTCATCAGCTAAATGTCCTTTCAATTTTCATCAACTCATACATTTTTAAGTTAGTGAGAAAACACATTCGCATTTCTTGTAAATTATACTGTATATGTTAAATTTATACAACTGTAATTGCACAGATACAATTCCTGAAAAGGAATCCCCCCCCAAAAGATGACAAAGAAGTAAGACTAAGAATGGGAAGATACATATCAACATCTTTCTTTGTAATCTAATCCAGTTTGGGGAATAAGCATATGTATGCATAATGACAGCATTAAAACAATCCCATATAAATATTGAGTAAAAATTATCTAATATATCATGATGCTGATTCAGAAAAATGTGGGCTTATATGTAGTTTAAAACGAGCAATTGTCACATATATGGTCAAAAGGAAATCAGTGAAATTATCTTATTCTAAAAGAATAAAAGGGTCTAATTAAGGAAATTTGTGCAAATTAATATTTTTATCTTATTTTTCAGCTATCTTAAACAATCATTTTCCAAAATGGTAATTATTGCATCATTACTGCACCACACATCAGCATATTACATGTTTGCTGTCATGGCTTATATTACAATATCATTCAAAAAAGTGTGCTTGACTGCTGATATACAAATGAGGTATCATTTGGCAAGAGGATGACTTACTTTTTTGATAGACAAGGATTTGAATCTCTGGAAAAAGAAGAGGGAAGAAAATGTTGTTTCTCAGAGCTATTTTGAGGTCTATACTTCTTGAAAGTCTAATCCAGAGACTCCAGTGGTAAGCTGTAACTGATCTCTTTAACTATGTCATTTCTTCTTGTATAAACTATACCTTCGAAGCAGTTTTTATTACCACATGACCTAGCTACCATCACATGAAACATCTTACTAATTTCAGGAAATCATTAGTAGTATAGTTTTTTCTTGGTGTTTTATTTTTATTTATTTGCCATTGTGAAAAAGAAAAATTACAAAAGCATGCTTCTGTCTTCTCTTTCCCTTTAATGATTTCCTCTTCCCTCCTCTCCCATTCCCTTTCTTTCCACTCCACCATGAAAGGTCCCTCTGGAAGTAAGAAAACTTAATGATAAATATACTCTAAGATAGAAAAACATGCATTATCACCATCATTCTGGTTCTAACTCACTTTCTTGGCTATCATCACTTTTAACACAACAATCAGAGTGAGCCCTTAAACTGAGGCTGGTAAACAATAGCCCATGGGGAAAATCTGAATCACCATCTATCTTTATAAATAAAGTTTTATTTGAATGCAATCACATTCATTCATTTATGCATGCATGATGGTTGCTTTCATAGAACTGTGGTAGCTCTGAGGAGTTGCTCCAGAGATGACTTGAGCAATAAGCTGGCACTCTATAAAGAAATCATTAAAAAAAATTCAGCCTTAAACCATTTGTCTTGATGGAGCACCCTTCTGCACAAAATCCTTGAGAAGCTCCTGTATTTATCAGAGTTAAAGCTAAAACTCTTGGGGTGGGAGGTGTGGCTCAGTTCTTCTTCTTATTATTATACAATTAATGCAATGCTATATTATAATAATTATAGTATAATGAACATAATAACATTATATTATAATATATTTTACATTATATTGTGATATAATTATATATTATTTTATTAAGATATAATAATGATTATTTTTGTTTAGTTATTATTACAATAACTAAATTCTTGCAATAGCCAACCAGTCTCTGTATGATTGATTTTTGCATTTCTAAACTTCCCTTTTTGGGTTCTCCATAGCACTCCCTCTATTTTAGCTATGAAATCTTGAATATGTCAAATAGAATCCAGCTGTAGAATTTTCTCTTAACAGTTTTCTGTGGGAGGCCCTCCCTCTAGACTTCTCAGTAGCTGACACACTTAATAGTTTATATGCTTAATTCATAGACATGATGAGTACATCATAAACATCTACATACACATACAAAGTCAAAATCAGAACATAATTTTTGGACTAACTCTTCAACTAAGTCTGTTGTCTTGGGGAAAACATGTAAATATTGCAATGCCCTGGATTCCTTCTCTATTAAGTAAAATAGAGAGGGATTCAGTAAATTTCATCACATAAAAATTCAGTCAAATATAAAACATGTACACAGCATACACTTTCCATCATCTGACTCTGCTCTACAGAGAATATAACTAGAATGATGACAAACAAAAACTCCCCCATGGAATGATTGCTTTGGTAAGCATACTGTGCTACTTCTGAATGCATAATAACAACCCATATGTTTGTTTCAGTTGCATGTTTGCTTAGACATTGATCATTTCTATTGATGAGGAAAAACAAATGTTTACTTGGTAGAAGGAAGACTGGCCCAAATACATACACTTCCTCAAACATTTTTACAGGCAATTTGCCTTTTACCTTGTTTCATTTACAGTTAGTTTTGACAGATACTTTAAACTAGTTTTCAAATTAAATTTCTAACCTCCTTTGGAAAAACCATTGATATATTGATAAATGTATTATAATTCAAATGTGTATTTTAGACATTTAATCAAAAATCATGAATTGTAGGTTGCTTGATGTGTGCCAAACACCTGCTTCATTCATCAAATGTTATTATGTGGCAATCTTCTCACTGAGTCACCAGTTATAATATAGTTCCTTTATTCAGGAAGTAAAGCTTGAGTTTTCAGTGTATATAAACAAAGTGGCAAATATATTGTCTTCCAAAATACACAGGAAAACTTTTGCTGTAACAGACAAATCTCCTTGTGCAGGAACTACTCTTGGTTCCTAAACTAATTTTCTTCAAAATATTGTTAATTACTTAATAACACTATTAAACCAATAGAGACCCTAGGAACAGCCTAGAAAACCAGAAATGCTGACATAGATGTATAATATAATTTTCCATGATCATATATTTAGCTACTACTAGAAAAGGACTGGAATATAAAACTCTTAGGGTCAGAAGGAAAACTAGCCCAGCTCCTTAACATTAGGTCTATACATTTGTACATAACTAGATCTATACCTGTGTCCTTTCCCAAAGACCAAAATCCAAGGGTCATAATTTATACAGCTTAGCTTTTTAGAACAATACATTTCACCCCTTTGTCTTTTCTTTTCTGTAGATTTGGTAAATATCTGTCATATAATTCTTGTTTACCTCTGATTTGGGATGCTAAGCTTACTCAATATTGAAATGTAAATATGTCCTTCCAAAGGACATGTTTCCTATGTAGGGCAGAGATTACACTACGAAAATTGCCATTTTCAAAAATGTGATGCTAAAGGCATGGGAATGATGATAAGTCCCCTTGCCATTATTATAAGAAGAATCTAGACACAAGGGCTAGTGCCTGGATGCACCAACCTGACCAGGAGAGGCCATTTGTCCAATGTTGCTAATTTACTGTCATACATCCATGTTTTCTAAGCTCTAAAAATGCACATGGGTCACTGATAAAAACTCATTGAAATCAAAATGCTGTCTAATACACTATTGGACCCAGTTGTAATTATGTAAGAATTTCTGCTAACAATATCATTTGAATCACCCGTCTTCCAATTCTCCCAGAATGCTCCACATCACAACAGCCTGTCACCCCCTCCTTCCATTTTCAGAGTCACAGTAGTCCTTGAGGTCTGTTTATTCCACATTAAAAAAACTCATACATACTAAAAGACACCATCAGGAAGCAGAAAGCCTAGGTACTTAACAATGGGCCTCTTTAAAATCTATAGCTTCCTTCGACTTCCTTAGGACCGTGGTAGAGTATGATTATCTACGTATTGCTGTCATTTGAACAGAATTCCAAAATACTTAGATTTTTGAAAAAGCCATTTGGTAAAACCCATTTATTTGTGCAAAGTAATTGTGGTCAGACATATTTAGCGTATATTACTGGCATTCATCCTGAAGTTCTGTAAATATTTATAGTGAATTTAAATGCATGTAAATAGACTTATACCATTTCAGCAACTTAATGGGATTCATTTATAAGACATGAAAAAATGGACTTAGCTGCCATATTTCAAAGAATCAAAGATATTTTTCATTTACTTTCAAATGTGTACATTTCAGAAGGGTCAGGTCCACCTGGAAAGAGAGAGAGGGAGTAGAAGGGAAAGAGACAGATTGTGTGTGTATGTGTGTGTGTGTGTGTGTGTGTGTGTGTGTGGTGTGTGTGTGTGTGTGCTGTTCAAGTAGTAAGTATGTGAATAGGATAGTGAACCAGGACCTTGGAATCTGCATTGAGACAATTTGGTTTCTGAATGGGGGGAAAAAATGAAGAAACTAGTGTTGGTTGGGGCCATAAAATATTCTTCTACTCTTTCACTCTTTCACTTCATTTTGCCTGAATAATATGTACCTGAAGACTATATTCATACACATGGGCACACATCAAGACACTTATAGAATATATATATTTACATATGTATATTTAAACTGGTCAGTAACTTGAGAAATAGTACTGTTAAGAAAATTAGTCAAGGCCGGGTGCTGGTGGCTCACGCCTGTAATCCTAGCTACTCAGGGAGCTGAGATCTGAGGATCGCAGTTCAAAGCCAGCCCGGGCAGGAAAGTCGGTAAGACTCTTATCTCCAATAAACCACCAGAAAACTGGAAGTTGCACTGTGGCTCAAGCTAGAGCACTAGCCTTGAGCTGAAGAGCGCTGGGACAGTGCCCAAGCCCAGAATTCAAGCCCCACAATGGACAAAAAAAAGAAAATCAGTCAAAAGAAATTATATTTTTGTCATATCAGTTTACAGATCTGCACTTAGGTCAAGATCCTTCATCTAATCTCATTTTAGTAGATTACTAACATTTAGACTTTGATTCACATAATGTAGGATCCTGCCACCTACAGCAATTTTTAATAACATGTTGCCATTTTCTTAGCCATATGATAATTTTACTACAGTCCAAACTAGAAAGACTAACGTTAGAAATAAAGTTATTGATGGGATTACAAAATTATTAATAATTCTGTTTTTACTTGTAGCCAACTAAATACTGTTTCTTTTCTCATTCCCTTTAGTACTAAATATTTTCAGTGATGTAATTGGGGAAAAAAGTATAACTATAGAGCTGTAAAAATTGTATGGGTTACCTCCTATGGCAATAAGGTAAACAGAACATTTAACATGAGACTTTTCAAGCAGTAAGGCCTTTTAAAAATCATATTGTCCAAATCTCAATAAAATGTGTAATTAGTGCTGCTATGCCAGGCTTATATGTCAGAAAACAAAAATCTAACTAGATTAATAATTTAAAGATCACATGCATGGAAATGAGTTTGTGACACCTGTAAATCCTATGTCTTGGCCATTTCTTCTCTGCTTTGTGTATTCAAAAGCAATTCAAAAGGAAGCTTTGGAGAACAATAAACCTCTGCAGTTAATGAGCTACTGCCAGTAGAAAGTATAAGACATTCAATAAAATGATCATTAAAATAAATCTTATAAATCAGTTTTTAGCTGTGTACCTGAGTAAGACATGTAAAGTCTCACACAAACTTATTGCAAATCCATGAATAAACTAATGGCACTACAGCATAATAAGTGTTAAATTCATACCATCAGGTAATACCAAAAGAAAGTAGAAATTAATCCATCTGGTGCAAGAAATAAACTTTTGACTAAGAATTTCTAGATAACATCTCCTCTTTTAAATTATAATGTAATATACAGCCATCACATTAATATGATCATGGTGTTGATCTACTAAAAGCATTTATTACTACATTAGGCAGTTAATTTACATGGCATAGAAAATGAATTTTAATGTACTACATCTAAAACCTTTACCACATTTTTAGTGGATAGACATGAACTATTTCTTTACTGAAATGATCATAAAGTTCCTAAAAAGTCTATAATACTGACATATATAAACATTGAGAGCTCTTTGTCCTATTCAAGCCTGGTTTGTGTGAATTATGCATATGTGCATGTGTTTGTTGGTGTGTGTGTGTGTGCGTGAGTGCATGTGTGTGTTGGTGTGCTATCGTGTATGGTATGTAAATGCAATTAAATGGACTATATAACTTCTTTCTCATCTAATTTCAACTTTGCTGACATGCCTGCCATTCTGTATCAGCAAATAAGTGCATATGCAACAGGTTATGACCTGAACCTCAATTGCGAAGCTTAAAGAGTTGAATCCACAGGCTGGCAAAAAGGCAAGGCCAACTTTCCATGGCTAGCTATCCTATCGTCTTCTCCCCCTGGCCCCCCCCACCTCGACCCTCTGCAGGCAAGTCGGGTGGCTGCTGACACTGGTTACCCTGCACAGGAGGGACTCTACTCTTGTCTTTGGCTGCAGACATCCAAAACACTGCACTTTCTCTGTCAGTGCTATCGTGCCCAGTGAGTACAGTGAGCCACTATTTATTTTACAAAGTTGAGAAGGATCCAAGTCATAAGGAATGATAAACACCAGGGATCAATACCCCTGGAAAAATGCTACTTCCCTAAGTTGCCACTTATTCTAGTTTTTGTCGCTTCAATATTACATAATAACAACATTTGTTAGCGGAAGCAAATGGCTAAGTTTGTAATGCCTGTCACTCCATGTTCTTATTCAGATCATGGGATGGAATGTTTTGTTTCTAACCTCTCTGGGCTTAGTGATGACTGGTTATTCTCTCCTCTCGGCAAGCATTACCTGTTTCCAATTGCAGTCTGTGGAATTTTGCCTGTATAGTAAACAGTAATAGGCCAATCTCCCTCAGGGAAGTCTCCATTTCTTAGTTGAACAGATAATTTCTATGTTATTTTCCCACTTAACAAATGATATGATTTAATATGGCTACCAGGGCTTCCAAACTTATACTTGCGCAAAGTTGCTTCTTTTTTTTTCTTATAAATTTGAGTTTGTATTCTTTAATAATTCCTTTAATGAGATGTGCGCTTATTTCTACACTCACCTCTACCTCCTTCATCAACTTGTGCTCACAGATGCTCACTGAGGAACAACGGTAAATACCTCAACACAGGGTAGATTCCTCTTTAGGTAAAGAAAGCTTTTATACTAGGCTACAGGGAAATTTAGAATAGTAGAACCAGAAAAGAATTTAAATCTACATTTTGATAATACCTTTGGATAAACTGATCTTACAATTATTCCAGTGAAGTTCTGCACGATCGTCTCATTTTTATGAGGTCAATGGGGACTAAAGTGTTGTGGTTAAATAAATATTGCAGTATCAATAATTTTCATGGAAATTAAATGCTCTCTGATTTCTGGAATTCCTAGGCTGTGTCTTCAGTAATGGAATTAAGTTTAATAATTCATGGCAATATGATTATTTTGAATTTTATTTTTACCTCCATGAAATTTACTATACATTAAAAATACTGGCTTTGTGTCTCAGGACATGGCTCCATGGAGAAAGAGCTTTCCCTGAATGCACAATGCCCTCAGTTCAGTCCCTAATACCACACACAAAAATACACATGCTTCATGTACATTGTTTTTAATAAAAACCCTGATTTGTTTGCTAATTATAAAATTAAACTGCACTAGCATTGGATTTGTTCTGTTGTCCACCTGGATATGACTAGATCAGATCTCTTCTAGTCTCAGCCATATCTTACCCTATGTATTGGCCATACCTTAATTCTATTGTTGAAAAGGCATCGCTGGGCTCATTGTCAGACACACAATTCACTTATAAGTTGAAATACATTTATTTTTCTGAGGTGGTTCCGAAAACTTCCCAAGGACATTTCTATCTCTTCCATGACTAGAAGTGCGACCAATAAAATTTAAATGTGTATCAAGATAAGAAAGAGGCTGTAAACATTGAGCTGAGACATGCAGAGAATTTTCTAGTCAGTAAAGTGAGTATATTCAGGCAGACGCTTCATCCTAGGAATAGTTGATGAGTTCACATTTAAAGTGTGACAGGGGTTGCTCTGGAAAAGGAAACACATCATCATCTTTTCCCTGGATGAAAATAATTTTCAAGGATATAACCCATGATGTCCAAAGGTTTCGTGCAAAGGTTTCCCCACAAGTCAGAAGCACCTTCTTTGTCCTCTTCACTTTTGGGGATTGGTTCATACTGATGATAGCCACCGATGGAAGATGAAGCTTTTAAAGTTATAGTTCTTGGGGACAGATTCAATAAAACCAAGAGCTCATTCTTGTTCAAGAAGCTCATTGATAAACAGCACAGTGAACGTTTCACAAGAAGTAACAGGAAAGGATTTCTCAGCATCTTATCTCATCTTAGGTCTAAAAGGATTAAAGCATCTTGGATACATGTGGTGTACACCTTTTTGTAATTTGTATTTTTAAAAATTATCTTCAAGTAGTTGTACAAAGGAATTACCATTCAACGAATCAGTTTATAAGTACAATGCAACTTGAGCAATATCTTCTCTTTCTTTCATCAGTCTCCCGTATCCCTCCCAACTCAACCCCTTCCTTCAATTTTTATTTTTTCACATGTCATGAGATATCCATTAAGTTTTACGACTGCATTATCCCCTCTCTGCCCTCAGCAGCTCTTCATTTGTCTATCTGCTTGCGCTTGACTCCATCTCCACAAATTTCAAGTGCCAATTTTTGGGGGTTGTTTTGGTATTCATTTTGTTGGTCTGTGGGTTAGTTTTTCTAAGGAAGTATACCACTTGAACTCTCGCTTGCAAACACCACATTTTGGTTAATACATTTCTGTGCACTAGCATACAACCCTGTAGGTGTTTATGTGTACGTTTATGAATCAGTTCTAGCTTCCAGATATGACAGAAAATGTGTTCTTTATCTTTATGGGCCCAATTTACTGTACTTAACATAATTTTTTCCAAGTCCATCCATTGCTTGTAAATAATGTAATAACATTCTTCCTAATGGATGAGCAAAATTACATTGTAGATATAGGCCACATTTTCTTGATCTATCTGTCCAGTAAACGGCAACTGGGCTGCTTTTTACCTTAGCTATGGTGAAAAGTGCAACAATGGACATACTTGTGCAAATGGCTTTACTATAAACTAGTTTGTAATCTTTTGAATAAATTAAAACAGTGGTACTATTGAATCATAGTGTAGTTCTGTATTTATTTCTTTTGAAGAATCTCCAAATTATTCTTCAAAGTACTTGTACCAGTTGACATTCCCAACAGCAGTGTGTTTGGGTCCCTTTATCCCTATCTGTACCAGCATTCATTGTTGTTGTTTTTGTTCTATTCCAACTGTGGTACGCTGGAATCTCAATATTGTTTTGATATGCATTTCCTTTATGGTCAGAACTCTTGAGCATTTCTTCATGTGTTTATTGGCCATCTTCTACTTCTGAGAAGACTCCCTTGAGCTCATTTGCCCATTTATAAATCAGGAGGTTGATTCTTTGAGGGTATAGTTTCTTGAGCTCTTTATATATTCTCAATATTAGGCTATTGGCTGACATATAGTTGGGAAGGTCTTCTTTCATTCTACAGCTCCTTTTAACTTGTTAATTTGTCTGTCACATGTAGAAACTTAGTTTGATGCAACCCCATTTGCCAATTCTTTCTTTGATTTGCCTCCACAAAAAGCAATAGAAGACAGATTCCATTGTCATTTCATCTATTCTTGAGGTTTCTATATTTCAACTGCAGAATGTCTATCTTATAAATGTTTTTCAGTTATAAAAACATTTCTGTAAAATAAATTACTAATATAGTGCAATTATTTCAAGTATATTTCACTTTCATACACACAAATAGTTCTCTTGCTATAAAGAAATTTTAAATGAAAATGTATTTAGTAGAAGAATGCATAAACAGATTTTTTTTGGCAAATGGAACAATTTGCTTGGTGTTTTATTCTCTATCTGTGTTTTGAGATAAGGTGTGAAAAAAGATATGCACTGCAATAAAAAAGATTGAAAATAGATTTTTCGGAAGATGATGAATTCATTCTAGTATACTGCATATGTATTTGTGGAAATAAAAATGTAAATAATGAGCTCTAAATTTAATATAAATATTAATCATGTGAAATCATGTGTTTTCTTATTTAGTCTGCTTTTTAACAAATAAAGATTTCAAGATCTATATTACTATCTACAGATCTAGTCCAGCCAAAAGGGATAAAGCAAAGATCTAAAAAGACTAATGGCTAACAATAACCTAACAAGTAATCACCAGACAGAGAAAAACTGAAAGAATTCATTTCTTGCAGATCCATACTAAAAGAAAATAGAGGAAGTTATTTCAATGGCGAGAACATAATATCAAATGGAAATATGGCTCTATATATCTATAGTCCAATCAAAATATAAAGATAGAAATGTAGAAATTGTTAATACCCAACATGTGAGTAATATATAAGATAAATTCCATAACACATAAGTGTCTGAGAATGTAAATTCAAATATGTTTTTAAATTTCTACAGGGACCCACAAAGAAACACAACAGTTTGGGCTCAATGATACATGTCTTTAATCTCCACTACTGGGGAAACAGAGAGAGGAGCATATGAGTTTGTTTCCAGAAAGGCAATAGAGCAACAAAGAACAAACCTCCAGGTCAGTGAATTTGTGGCCCTCACCAGGTGATGAACTAAGGAGAATTGTATCATATCCACACGACTAGAAAGTGTAACAATAGTACAGAACAGTACAGAGCCAGGCACTGGTGGCTCATACCTGTGATCCAGCTACTCACAAGGCTGGGATTGGAAGGTTGTGGTTTGAAGCCCGCATAGGCAACAAAAGGTCTGTTAGACTCCTATCACCAAGAAACCAACACACACCCAGATGTAAAGCTGTGTCTCAGTGGTAGAGTGCCAGCCATGAGTGAAAAAGCTAAGAGACAATGAGCAGGCCCTTTATGCTAAACCCAGGACCAGTACAAGAAAGAAAGAAAAGAGAAGGCAGGAATGAAGGCATGTTCAAGTGGTAAAGCAAGCTCAAAGTCCTGAGGTCAAACCTTAGAGCTGCCCTCTGCACTGTACATGTCCACGGCAATAAAAAAAAACAATTGGGTTATTGATACCATGCTTTAAATAAACAAAAACCTAAGAAGAAAACTGACATTGAGGCCT
The DNA here is from genome assembly GCF_024711535.1 of Dipodomys merriami. Taxonomy (NCBI): domain Eukaryota; kingdom Metazoa; phylum Chordata; class Mammalia; order Rodentia; family Heteromyidae; genus Dipodomys; species Dipodomys merriami. Next base: position 1,521,794 of record NW_027205603.1, on the reverse strand, counting down.
TTGCTGAAGAAAAGCAAGGCATTAACCATGTAGGTAATTTTGTACTTAAACTCTCTAGCACTTTAAAAAAAAGTTATGCAGAAATGAAAACAAACATTGAATTAAAATTCTTCCTGACTTGTCTCCTAATTGTCTTTTCATGTACTCTGTACACTTTCCATGCTGTTATTTGTTTTCAGTATATTTTTCTTCTGTAGCACTCTGTTTCTATTTTTAGATAATGTCCTCTTTGGTTGACAATTTTAATAGCTTTTTTCTGTTTTTAATTGAAGGTTTTTTTTCTAAGTTTTCTCTAAATTGTTGTTACCTGATTTTTTTTATTAATTACCTCTAGTTTTAGAAGAGCACTGTTTTATATTATAGTCTCAGAATTAAGAGTGAAGAGACTGAATTTACTTTTGGAAAATGCCCTATGTATGAGAGTTATGCTTGACCATAAAACTTGCATTAGCACACTCAGAGGTTCTGTAATTAAGTGAAGAACACAATTCTGCCTTAGAATCTCCAAGAAGAAGTACAATCTTGCTGAAGCTTTTAAATTAATCTAGTGAGGTCTGTATTTGACTTTGAACAAAATACGTTGATAGTTATTTTCTGTTATAGACTACAGAGCTTGTGATCATTTGTTACAGCAGCAAGAGGAAACTCATGTATTCATTTAATTGGAACTCAGAGAGGGAATAGAAGTAGATTCATATGCTCAGCCCACCATATTACATGGAAAAATATCCCTTTTTTAACTAATTTTTTGTTATTTTGAAATAGATAATAGGGCTTACACAGTTTAAAATTCAGAGTTTCCAACAGCATATATGTAAAAAGTTTGTTTTACATATTTGTTTTCCTTTTCTAGTGATTACAAATGTTGTATGCTGCTTATATTCTTCCTGAAGTATTCTAAGCTAAGACAAATCAGAATATCCTATTTATTTTTTTCTGTACTTGAATATGTTTTTCTCACTTTTTTTTGTTTTAGCACTCTATTCATTTATATATATATAAATATAAATATATATATATATATATATATATATATATTCCCTTGGTAAACTTTAAGATTCTAATGTTGAAATAAATACCCTTGTAATAAATCACATCATAGCTATTCTAATACATACATTAGACAAATATCTAGAAAAGAAATAGTTGGATTAAAGGATAAGCAGACTGCCATTTTCATAGACACAGCATTTTTAATCAAGTAGAAGTTCATTTGTAGGTAAATAAAAATAAAAACATAGTAGGTGTTGATAAAAGTAAATAAATTACTTCCCAATCCTGTTTCTCTTGCACTGAGATTTAATCATCACAAAATCAAAGATAGAGGGCTGGGAAGGTGGCTCAGTGGTAGAGCGCTTGCCTTGCATGCCTGAGGCCCTGGGTTCGATTCCTCAGCACCACATAAGCAAAAAGGAAAAAAGCCGGAAGTAGTGCTGTGGCTCAAGTGGTAGAGCACTAGCCTTGAGCAGAAGAGCTGAGGGACAGTGCCCAGGCCCAGAGTTCAGGCCCCACAACTGGACCCCCCCCCCAAAAAAAATCAAAAGATAGGCTTATAAAATATACTCCTTGGCTAGTTAATTTACAGGCCATATTATAGACAGTAAAAATAGGTAAAACCAATGAAGACTTAACTATCTAAGAAGTAAAGGAAAATAATCCACTTACTAAATTCTCTAGCCTGTGTAGCAGCAGATTTGGAGGCTTGAGCCTGCTCAAGTATGCTGGCCCAGAATAGCTGAGCAAGGGTCCTGTGGCAGATATAAAGATCAGGGACATGTGTTAATAGGGCAGAAGTCAGAGCAAAACCACTAACGATTCTAAGGAGGTCAAGTTTTTATCCTAAAAGTGTAGAGAAACCTTAACAATTCTGTTTTCTCTATTTTTCCCTTTCTTTTAAGTGGGGGTATTCGTTTAAAAAATAAACAGGAAAAAATGAATCTTAACAACTATCTAAACTTGCAAATCATAATTATTCTAATCCTAGAAATTCAAAGGAAATAAATTTAGAATCAATGAAAATAATACACACATGCATTTTCTGTAAAGTAAATCAAAATGTGTAGCCATCTCTAAAAGCTATCCTAAGCAGACTAGGGAAAGGTCTAGAAAACCTTAAAAGAAAGAATTAAGGAAAAAAAATGTCTGGATTTTATTTTTTGTTTTTGTTTTTGTTTTTTTTGGGGGGGGGTCCGGTCGTGGGGGCTGAACTCTGGGTCAGGACGCTGTCCCTCAGCTCTTCAGCTCAAGGCTAGCGCTCTACCACTTGAGCACAGCACCACTTCTGGCTTTTTTCTTTTTGCTTATGTGGTGCTGAGGAATCGAACTCAGGGCCTCGAGCATGCAAGGCAAGCACTCTACCACTGAGCCACCTTCCCAGCCCAAATGTCTGGATTTTAAAATGGCAGAGTGTTTAGTATTAGCTGTAAAGTTCTAGTATTTTACTGAAAAATTACTTGTGACCTTTCATTATTTCAGTTCTTGCAAAGGTCAGTTCCGGGCCCTACTCTGACATGGGAGACCTTTTGCAATGTGACTAAGGCACTGCAGGTAATAGGCTCTCAATTTGTACTTTCAAGACAAGACTTTGAAAGTTATTTCACCTTTATGTAACATGCACTCATCCTCAACCTCATATTCAGTGGAAAACGATCTTCAGCCTCTACTAGATTTTTCACACATTTCTAAAGCAAAACTCAGTGTGGTTATTTCTTGTGTACTGCACTATGATAGATAGTAAAGTATGCAGAAATAAATAAGAAACCCTTACAGGGTTTGATAAAACTCATTATTGGGTTCTACTTCAGCTTAAGTCCCTATCCATCTAGATACCTTTGTACGGTTCTCTTCATAATTTGCCAAGGAAAACATACATATTTCCTGGCAATTAAAGCACAAAGCTCCCACACAGAAACCCATTCCCCCGGAACCCAAATAAAAACATAAAGAAGACTGTTGGTAGACTAAATACATTTCAGGCTTTTCCAGGTTTCCATTTAAACACAAGAGTCTTGAGTTTTACTTGGTTGACTCACTTCTCTTTTAGTCTCTGGGCACCGGGTCTAGGACTTACTTTTATGGTTTTGTAATAGCAATGATGACAGTTAAGGTTAAACAGGCTCACATCTGATCCAGCTGTAGCAGCCAGGGGCCCACGACACAAATGACTCCATTGGAGCAGCCACCAGCGCTCACTGACAGTGTCTAACTACCAGCTCCTGAAGCATCATGGGACTTAGTAATTACTTGTCACACAGGGCCACACAGTTGCCAGATTTGAACCCTGAAAGGCTGAGAGGTTAGTGAACAAAAATTGATCATGTAAACCCTTGCTCTAGTTCATTTGAACCTTTTCAAGCTTTACTTTATGTGCATTTTGATATCTGAGATGCAAAATGCGTGGTTATGAAGCGAATGGAATAACACAGTAGACTGCATTGGTTCCACGGGCTATTTAAGATATCACCTGAATTATAACCTTTAAACAAAATGGCCTTAAGAAAGTCAAGCATACAAACTACCATTTAAAGCTACACCAAAAGGACTGCTGAAAATGAATATTGGTTGAGAAATCATGTCTCCTCCTCCTCCTCCCTCCTCCCCCTCCTCTCCTCCTCCTCCTCTCCCCCTTCTCTCTTCTCTTAGACCTACAGTCTTCAAATGTAGATGAATTTACAGATTATTTATTGGCTTTAGCAAAGAAATAATTAGCCATGGAAGCGATGAACAAGAAGTGTTAGATTAAGAAAATGTGGTCTGGAACTTTTGCATGAACTCATTCTTCATCACTGCTGATTTTGAAAATATTTCGCAAAATTCCACACTCCATAGAATTCACCATTGAACAGATTGAATTTCTTCCCTCTGTTTTTTTTCCCTTTAGGTCTAAGACATTGAACTGCTTTCGCACATTGGCTGGTGCTCTACCAACTGAGCCATGTTTCCCACTCTAGAGATTGGATTTCTATTCCAGTTATAGGAACATGTGCAGGGCCGTGTGTGTGTCATGTCTTTCTTATAACCAGAGTGTCCATCATAAAGTAGGGTGCAAATCCTTGAATTCATGAATCTGTGCACACCAGGAGACCAAATATATATATATATATATATATATATATATATATATATATATATATATATATATATATAGAGAGAGAGAGAGAGAGAGAGAGAGAGAGAGAGAGAGAGAGAGAGAGAGAGAGAGAGAGACAGAGAGAGAGAGAGAGAGAGGGAGAGGGAGAGAGGGAGAGAGGGAGAGAAAGAGAGAGGAGACAGAGAGAGAGAGATCACTGGTAAAACTCATTTATTTTGGTAAGTACTTAAAAAATTCATTTCAATTCCTTTCTATCTGTGACCATGTAAGAGCCCATAAAATTGTTCAGCTCATACGCCTTGGAGGAACCAATTAAATAGAAATTTCCAAATGTATTTTTATAAAGAAATTGGCAAAGGAGTAGCAGAGCTCACTCTCTCTCTCCTTCTCTCTCTTTTTTCATTCTACTCCTCCTTATGAAAGAAGAATTATTGCTTATGATAGAGAAAGAATATCAAAGACTAGACCAAAACTGTGACTGAAAGTAAGTTGTATAGTTCATTCATATGCTAATCTTCACTGACATGGTGGAGATGTAAAACTCTAAACTCAGTTACTATTCTATAACCTATCTATGTCTTATTCAGTTACGTATTGCCTGCATCAAGTTTTATGCCTGGCACATCACAGCAAAGCAATAGATTCTTATTGAATGAATAAATGAGTCTTACCATAGTGGAAAATGATGAATTTTCAATTTGCTTCCTTGTACATCAGTATTTTAGTATGGTCATCCCTCCAAGTATACTGAGGAGTGGAGGAGGTGAGTATGGAGGAAGTGGGCCAAATATATCACCTACTTAAAAGTCCATTTAGCATAGAGAGAATGGTTTCAATGATCCATTTTTTTAACACTGTAATTTTTTTGCTTCAGAAGAAGGATACACTTCTTGAATCCCTATGGACAAGAATGGGAATTTTTTCCCTAGGTTTCATTTCTGTCCAATATATTTATATGTTAATATATTCATATTTATATAGTTACACTTTTATTTATATCAGCATCTACTATTTTCAAGCACAGATATTTTCTATCAGTTTCCTACAAACCAGTTTTGGGAAGAGGAATGAATACGTATAGAGTTACAATTTAAATGGGATAGAACATTATACAGGAAAGCAGAAAGGCTGCAGAGGGAACAAGGTCTCCCATGAACATTCGTTTGCTGTTAAGGAAAAGGGACAGAGGCCTTCATACCACTGTCCAACATGGTACATGTTATTGGCTGAGTATTTTGCCGTGTCTCCAACTTCAAAACTTGATGTCCTAACCCCAGTATTTCAGGATTTGATTGTAATTTCAGGAGAAAAACATTTGGAAAAGTAATCAAATTAAAGTGAGATAGCAAGGGTGAGCCCTAATCCAACATGATTGGTGTCTTCATGAGAATAGGAAATCTGGTCATTTCTTTCATCCTTCGTCTTTCTCCTTTCATCTTCCTTCCTTTCTTTCATCTTTCTCCTCCTCTTCTTCTTCTCCTCCTCCTCCTCCTCCTTCATCTCCTTCTCTTCTCCTTCTTCTTCTCCTACTTCTCCTCCTTCTTCTTCCTCCTCTTACTCCTCCTCCTCCTCTCCTTCTTTCTCCTTCTTCTTCTTCGCCAGTCCTGAGATGCATCTGATTTCTAAGTTGTTAATGGGAACAGAGCAAGCTGTGTATTTTGTATAAGCGCCTGGATACCTGGATACCTGGTCAGTGGGCATTAAGTTAGCTCTTTCTTGTTTCAAATTTATTTTGCAAAGGTAATAGGACATCCTTTAAAAAGCTATCTATGATGAGTTATATTGACTGATCTTTTTAAGCCAGTATGCATAGGATAGGTAACCTTGCTCATGGTGTTTTATTGTCTTATATATCGGTGGACTCAAATTTCCTTTTATATATTGGTGGAGTCTAAGTGCAAGGCTTTCTAAGTATCTTTGCATCCCTCTTAATGAGAGATATTGATGTGTGATTATTTTCTTGCAATGACAATGGCTTATATTCAGAGTTACTCTGAGATCATCATGTGAGTTGGGATATCAACCTCTCTCTTCTCAAAATTTGTAGTACTTTTAAGGCATTGTTAACATTTATTATATCTGTACTTGATAGAATTAGTCAGTCAACAATTTAAGCATGATTACTGTACCATAAGAAGATTTCAACAAAAATATAATTTTCTAGATGATCAACATCTTAGATAAATTTAGTATCTCATTGAATATTCTTCTGTTATTCGTTTGGTAGGATGGATTTCGCAGGAAGCCATTCATTTGATCAGTGAAAATCATTGACGTTAAGGTCTTCTTTTATTTGTATGATCTCCAAAGACATCTCCTCCATTGTCTCTAGTATTGTGTTCTCTCTCTTTTTCTCTAATGATTTATCCAAGAATTTACCAGTCTTTCTAGTCTTTCAGAAGAAACAATTTCTGCTTTTTTTTCTTGGCTGTTTGACATTTTCTTGACTCTCAGTTCATTCTTTGTAATCTCCATTCTTTCATTTCATATAGTCTACCTTTTCTAGTTTCTTCTTCAAGTGATGGCTTTAATCATGGACTTTGACATTTCATCCTTGTCCATGTTATGGATTTAAAGTCCATGTCATGGATTAAAAGTGAAATAATTCTTACATCTGAAATATTCAGGATTCTGTAGTGATTCTGGGTTTTTTTCTGGACCTGTTTTTCTGGGTCCTTTAAATTTTGGAGGGTTTTGTTTTGTTTTTAACTTTTCTTTTCTTTTCTTTCTTTTTTTTGTAATACTAGGGTAAAAATGGAAGGCTTTGTACTTATTAGGCAGAGACTCTTCAACTATTTTTTCCCCACCACCAGAATCTTCAACTTGAGCTATGCCTCCAGCCATTTTTTTCTTTGAATACTTTTGAGATAGAGCCTCACTTTTCATCTGAGCTGAACTGGATTATGATATTCTTATTAATGCTTCTTTCCATAGTTGGAATGACAGCAACATACAATTATACTCATCTTTTCTGTTGAAATGGAGTCTTGAACTTTTCTACCCAGGCTTGTCTAGAACCAGGGTCCGCCTGATCTTTGCCCTGTAAGTAGCTGGCTGGATCATGTGTTTTATTTTCTAGTAATTCTGATTACATACTGGACTTTTGTGGTTAACTGGTTACAAATATTCTTCAAATTCTGTTGTACCTTCTCTGAAGACTATTGTTTTGTTCCATAGATAATTAAATGACTGGTAAATCATCGGCTCACCTACTTCTCTGTATCGTTTTACAAATAAACCAAATATTCTTCAGAAAAGGACTCTTTTAAAAGCAAGTTCTGAATTTATATATCAGCATTGAAAATCTTACTAGTCAGAATCTTAAAATGTTTGTTTTAGGACCTTCACAGCAGCAATAACAAAAAGTCTAGGTGTGATAAGACAAGAAACTATCGTTTAATTAATTAATGATCAAAAAGGATCATTCACAGGTACTATAAGATGGTGGCAAAATATTTAATAACAGAATTTTATTTTGTAATAAAGATGCTACAATTACCACATAGATTCAATAAAGATGAAGTGCATGATTCCTCATTCTGCCTTGATAGTCTTCCCTGGGAGGTAAGAAATTATTACAGTTTTTGGTAAATTCTGTAGTAGAACCTCCAGGGAGATATTATATACTGTTTTACCTAGTGTGACTAGCAGAATCATTCTGGGGCTACATTTAAGAAACAGAATTCATATTTCCAATTGCTTTTGATGATTTTTATTTACATAGATAAACATTACTCTTTCCTGTTCAAAGCATTCTATGTCCTGTTTATTGTTCAGCTTAATGTCTCTTCAGAAGGTAGCATGGGTAATAACTCAAATTATGTAAGAGGCAATGGTTCAGGGATCCATCCCTGTGAATGTGTATGTGTTCTGACCTCTGCTCACTCTCCAGCTCTTCTTCCCTCTCTGGTCCTACACTCACTCCAGAGAACAGATGCTTTTAAATATTCAAATTCAGTGATTTTATTTAAAAAGATGTGTCTCCTAGCTCTACTGGGAGAATTTAAACTCCTGGAAATAAGACTCACAAGAGCTGTGACATCTTTCCCCGTTGAGTGACTCCTCCAGGGTTATCAGCTCACTCAGTCATTCTAGGTGCGCCTCCAGCAAATTGTCCAATACAATCTATGATTTTTCTGCTCCAGTACTGGCTTCTAAAAGAGATTCCCAATTGTCCATTGCTCCTCTAGTAAGTCTTAATTTCTTATATGCACTTGTCTCTCCTCTCTCTATCTGAAAGCATAGCAGTTTTCACTATAACCTTACATCTCTATGAGTACAAGATGGTTATTTATTTTTCTTATTATAAGTTGTGTGAGCTCTTTATAAACTTTAAACGTATTATTTCAGAAATATGCTTTTCCAATATTTTCCCCCAGATAGATAGATAAGGAAAGATAGATGAGATAAATAAGGGGCAGCTCCAGCTCTTGCATTTGGATATCCAGTTTTCCCATTGTCATTTACTGATTATGCCTTTCCCCATTGATGCTCTCTTTTTAACCAAGTTGCAAACATAATTCAGTGACAAATAAAATTCTTTCCAAAACACAGTCCTGGAATAATTAGATGACTATATGCCTCAAGATCAATTTCATTCTTTGAACCATATATAGAATTTAATTATAATGGATTACTGACCTAAATACAAAGTTCAAAGCTATAAAACCTCTGAATGAATACATAAAAGAAATTCTTTAGGACATGTCACCAAAAGTTATAAGTCACAAAAATGTTAAATTTTACTTTTCATTGTTGAATGGCATTCTGTTTAGATAATAAAAGAAAAATAGAAGAGATTTTACCTAAACTATAAGTACATTTTCTTCATTTGTGAAAACAAATAGGAGAGAGAGAAAGACTACCTATTCTAGTATTCTAATAAATATCTACCTCTGGAAAAACCATACATAGTGAGATACTTCAACCTCAATAAATCAACTAGTCAATACTTAATAACTGTAAGAGCCAGTCAATAAACCATTGAGAGTTGAATCTCACTGCTGATATACTACTTTAATTGCCAAGTGCTATAAATTAGGGATTTTTTTAAATTTATTGGCACTTTATCTAGTTTTCAGTCACTAGAAAATGGATAAAAATAGACTTTCATCTTTAGATAGATATGCATAATATCCAAAATAAAATGAGCAAACTAGAATTCCTATGCAAATGAAGAACTGACCTTTATATAAGGTGAGCCAAATAACAACTTAAAAAATTTAAAAACCTAATAAGCATTTTGTATATATGGATTGTGGCAGCATATGAGCACAATTGGTAATAATAATGTGTATTTTTTTTTTGGGTCCGGTTGTGGGGCCTGAACTCTGGGCTTGGGCGCTGTCCCTCAGCTCTTCAGCTCAAAGCTAGTGCTCTAATACTTGAGCCACAGCGCCATTTCCGGCTTTTTTTTTTCTTTTTGCTTATGTGGTGCTGAGGAATCGAACCCAGGGTCTTAGGCATGCAAGGCAAGCGCTCTACCACTGAGCCACCTTCCCAGCATAATAATGTGTATTAATGAGTAGTAATTTGAGGAAGGCTTCAACGATTTTATATATTACATATAACATATATGTATGTTATATAACATATACATATGACATATGTATGTATATACATGTGACATAAGACAATCATTTTAAAGATGGATGATACATTTATCATGTTGCTTTATTTTTATTTTTAAAAAATTTTATTATCCTTAAGTAGTTGCACAGAGGGATTTCAATTCAACGTATCATTTTATAAGATGAAAAATGAGTCTTGATCAAATTCACCTCTTTCACAAAATAGTATTTTGTGTATAGCAAATGGTGCATTTATAAAGGTAGATAAATAAAATGATTCTAAATACTTAATATAAATTAATAGCCATTGCTCAAGAAACTGATACAATTATATTCATTATAAAATATATAATTATAACATTTATAATCATGGTTTCCATAATCACGGAGTAAATTATAGAGTTGTAGAGATGGAATTAAACTCATGAGTTACTTCAATCAATTTCTATTTTTTTTCTCAATGTTGAAACTAAATCCCAAGGGGTAAATGGACTTGCCCTAAAACCAGCTCTTTGTCCAGGAGAGCAAATACTCCTTTAATTGTCACATCAGCATGTCTTATGAAAATCATGTTAAATCTTGGACTTAGTTACTGAAGATATCTACCTCACACTTTCCTTTCATAAATCCTAACTTAGGTTATTATTTCACTCCTACTTTTGAAAAATCATCGGATTCTAAATCTGTAAAATGAAAATCAATCATGAAATCAGACTCTGCCTCTAGTGAATATTGCAAAGGTAAATACAGTAAGTCTAATGAAACAGTCTTTTCCAGAAAGATAGATTGGTTTTGTAGAAGAAAGCTAGAAAAAGAGAAAAATAAAAGAGAACTAGAGTCCATTTTTTTAATCTGTTAAGATTTGAGATGATTGGTCATGCTTGTTTTCTTTATATGAAGCAAGTAATTTTCTTCTCATTTTCTGAAATAGGCTGAAAATGCACTTTGAAAAGTACATAGGGAAGTTTCTTAATCACTTTAAACAAACAAACAAAAATCACAAGATGGTTTGTAGCTGATAGAACTGGAGCCTCTATTCTCTGAATTCACTTCCACTTAACTCTGAATACTACCTGAATGCTACTATTGCATGGGCATCAACTGTCTGATATTATTGTGTGTTCATCCCTCTCCAGTACTGCAGAACACAACTGAAGTAAGCATGACATGGTATTGTATATGGTATATGATCAACTGGAAAATAACACAAAATGAGGTTATTTGACATTGACATTTCAAGGAGTGGTAAGTTATGACACATAATTATTTCTAATAATTTTAAGTAACAAATCCTTATATCAGAAAAAGTTACCTGCATCTGCTCCCTGTGAAGTTTGTGAGTTTTTTTTTCTATTTACGAAATCTCTAAATAAGCAAAAGTGTTTGGAAAAAGTAGCCACAAGTCACTGCATGCAACATTTGTTCATTGCTAAGAAATTAGCTATACCTGGCTTAATTCTCTGAGCAAGATGGTGAGGTAGACAGTGCAACTACTCATAGTTTACAAAGAAGAAAATTGAAGTTCAGAGAGTTTAAATAATTCTTAGAGTTTGGTATCATATCCGAAATGTGTAGCAAAAATGCAATGAGTGCTGAGAGCTAAGTCTTAAGTTCTTCTTTCTCCTATATCACACTCTCTTCATTGAAAACAAAGCAGCTTTGTCACTGCATATTCATTAATGCATACTCTATAAGAGTAGTCAGATATCAAAAGTGCTAACTCCTATGGAATTAGAAGTTTATTTTGAGAGCTTAAATTTCGCTCTGCACATGTCTTGTTTGTATGTGTGGCATGTCCAAAACTTCTCTTTGGTTTAGATTGTGTGTTGCACTGTAGTAGTGCCAGAATGGAATTTTGATAGATTTTGAATAGTTTTTCTTTAAGACCCAGGCTCTGGGAAAAAGAACGTTCCTTTTGATGTCAATATCCTTACTGTACCCTTAGATACCTTTGGTTCTTATTTGGCATTATCTCACCAGGTTTTAGAACACTTATTTTAGTTACACTGGTAATCAAAAACTTGTTTAAGATATCTCAGTGACTCAAGCAAGCTTCATCACAAACAAAGTAGTAAAATATTTTCATCACAAAGAAAAGCAAATGATTTAAGATGTTTTAAACTAAAACACAGATTTATTTAAAATTAGTGTGTTAAAATATGCCACTTAATTTCAATTCAAATTGGAGTTTTCAGGAGCATAAATCTCAGTAAACTCAAAACTTCCAAGAATGATGTCTTTTCTTCCTCGTATAATTTTTATTTTAGGTATATAAGTGTATGTGCTTTTTTAAATCTCTATTGACCTTTTGATCCTTTTTCTTTCTTTCTTTTGTTTCTCATTCTTTTCACTTCTTCTCTTTCGTTCTTTTCTTCGTGACTTAATTGCTGTTCTCATCCTCAGATATATCCGACATCAATTATTAGATCTTATCCCCCATTGTGTACACAATTAATCCAGAAATTCATTACTCAATTCAAAACCTCTTAGACTTAAATTCCTTAATAGCAGTATTACCTCTTTATACCATATAATATTTTAAACATTTTTATTTTTTATTTTTTCATGTCTCCTTTCTATCCCTCCCCTCCTCTCATCCCATCCCTATTCTTCTCTGAATACTACTCCTTCAAACTTGCAGTTTTTAAGGGTTTCACTTTTTAATTTAAAATTTTGTTTTTCCAGTTTTTCTTGTCTCTTTTTTCTTTTTCTTTTTTTTCTCTTTTTTTCTCTCTCTGCTATCATTCTGTCCAATCGATTTTCCTCTTTGAGATTAAGACTTGGTAAATTCCACTCTCCCCTTACCTTTCCACATCCCTCTAATCCTATTTTCCCCCATTTTCTCCCTAAACCTAATAATTTCTGGTTGCCAAATGCTCCTTTGCTGTTCTTAAGCCATTAAGACATAGTTGTTTGATTTAGAATAGATTGTATCTCTTGAACTAGATTGTATCTGCAGACTTTTTTTTAAATTTAATTTAATTTTATTTGTGAACATACTGTACAGAGGAGTTACAATTACATGGGCAGGATAATGCGTACATTTCTTACCAAGCATTGCAGCCTCCTCCTTTGTTTACTCTTCACATCCCTTCCCAGCCTCCCCCCTCCCCCCATCCCAATCCTATTGCTTCCCCCCCTCCCCTCCCCCCCCCCCCCGCACCGATGTTGTAAAGCTCGTTTTGGACATGACAACTTGTACTTCTCATTGTTGCAACAGGTCCACCTGTATGTATCTGCAGACTTTTGACTGTGCAACTATGGACTTTGGTTGATGCTAGCCTTAAAATAGTGTTCTAGCGCAAAACTGGTGTTACTCTCATCCCAAATGGGCAGGACAAGCCAGAAAAACACAAGAAAAATGCAAGTCTGGGGATCTCAACTCCCATTCATGACAATCAAGGGACAGAACAGATAATTAATAATCCAGAGAAGAGTTCCCAAAAAGCTCTACACACAGTACAAGTAAACAGGGTAAATGAAAAGAGTGTAAACCTGCAAAGGTCTCAGTGTGAGCATGATAGGGAGAGAGAGAAGGCAAACCAAAGATCAATACAGGAGTCTCATGAGTGTGAGGAAGCTATTCAAAGATTGATACAGGAATTTTGTGAGCAGATTGAGAACACTCAAAGAGAAAGAAATAAAGGAATTGCGTGAGCAGGTTGAGATCAGTCAAAGAGATAGACAGGAATTGAGTGAGCTGGCTGAGAACAGACAAAAAGAAAGTCAGTAATGGTGTGAGCAGGCTGAGAACACTCAAAGAGAACTACAGGAATTGCATGAACGTGAGGAAGCTAATCAAACAGTAATACAGGAATTGAGAGAGCAGGATGAGAATAGACAAAGATCAATGGAGGCATTCATGGAATCCATAAACAGAAAGCTGAAAGAAATCAGGGAGACCACAAAGGGAATGCTGAGTGGAGCCCAACAGAAGGAATGGCAGTCCAAGGAAACCATAACCAATCAACTAAGTGATTTGAGAATAAACACGGAACACCAAATTAAGGAAGTAAAGAAGCTCTTACAAGATCTAAAACAAAGTTCCAACAAAGAATTTGAAGCCATCAAAGCCGACCAATTAGAAGGAAAAGAAAAAAACAAAAACAAAAACAAAGTAGAAAGTCTTGATAGTAGTTTAGACCATGCAGAAGATCGAATCTGGGGGATTGAAGACAGCCTAGATATTATAGAGAAAGAACATACAACCATCCAAGAAAAATACAAGAAATATGGTAGATCTATTCAACATTTGGAAGACTTCATCCGAAGGCCTAATCTGAGGATAATGGGTGTCAAGGAACACCTAGAGACAGAAGTTAATGGTCTAGGAAATTTGTTTAACAAGATCCTAGCAGATAACTTCCCAAACATGCAAAAAGATAGGCCTATTCAGATACAAGAAGCTTTTAGAACTCCAAATAGACCAGACCAGAACAGGACATCCCACCGTCACATTATAATCCACACAGGATCAATTCAGACCAAGGAAAAGATCCTTAAAGCTGTCAAGGAGAAAAGATCAATCACCTATAAAGGGAAACCAATTAGAATCACCTTAGATTTCTCAGCAGAGACAATTAAAGCAAGAAAAGCCTGGAATGATGTATGCCATGCCCTAAAGAAAAACAACTATCAACCAAGAATACTGTACCCAGCTAAACTCTCCTTCATAACCAAAGGTCAGATAAAAACCTTCCATAGCAAAGAAAAATTGAAACAATACATCTCCACCAAACCAGCCCTACAAAAGATACTTAAAGATGTCCTACACATAGAAAACCAACAAGACTGCAATAAAGGCCAAGAAACTGCACCCAAACTGAGAATCCAAGAACCATAGGAAGAACCCAGTTTTTGCAGCCCCCAAGAAGGTGGATAACGTGGCAGGAACTCCTAAACACCTCTCAATCCTATCTCTTAACATTAACAGGCTTAACTCTCCAATTAAGCAACATAGACTGTCTAGTTGGATTAAAAAGCAAGTTCCTTCTATCTGCTGCCTTCAGGAGTCACACCTTGCCCATAAAAACAAACACATTTTGAATGTCAAAGGCTGGAACAAAATCTACCAAGCAAATGGGTAATAAACAGGGGATAAACAGGCAGGAGTTGCAATACTAATATCACATAAAATAGACTTCAATTTAAAAGTAGTGAGAAGAGATAAAGAAGGTCGCTACATACTAATTAAGGGATCTCTCCTTCAGGAGGATATTACAATTCTAAATATGTATTCTCCAAACAACGGAGCACCCAAATTTATCCAAGAAACACTACTTTTTCTCAAATCTCACATAGATTCAAAGACATTAATTGTTGGAGACTTTAACACACCACTATCCCAACTAGATAGATCAACTCAGCAAAAACTCAACAGATAAACCTCAGACCTAAACAACTGCATAGATCAACTAGATTTAACAGACATCTACCTAATATTTCACCCAGTAGCATCAGAATACACGATCTTCTCAGCAGCACATGGAACATTTTCCAAAATAGACCACATTTTAGGTCACAAAGCAAACTTGTCCAAATTCAGAAACATTGAAGTTATACCTTGCATTCTCTTAGACCACAAGGGAATAAAATTAGAACTCAATACCAAAAGCCACCAAAGAAAGTCCTGTAACACATGGAGGCTGAACAATGCACTGATGAACCACCAGTGGGTTATGCAAGAGATTAGAAAGGAAATTCAAGTGTTCATGATATTCAACAAAAATGAACACACAAATTACCAGCTCCTCTGGGACACAGCAAAGGTAGTACTAAGAGGCAAGTTTATAGCTCTGAGCTCCTACATCAACAAACTGGAGAGATCTGAAACCAACAATTTAATGACACATCTAAACCTCCTTGAAAAAGAGCAGCAAGATAAACTCCAATTCAGTAGGCTGAAAGAAATAATTAAAATTAACTCAGAATTAAATGAATTAGAATCAAAAAAAACATAGAAAGAATCAACAAAACAAAGAGTTGGTTCTTCGAAAAAATTAACAAAATAGACAGACACTTAGAAAAATCTTATCAGAAAAAGAAGAGAACACACCCAAATAAATAAATTCAGAGATGAGAATGGAAACATCACCACAGAAACAACCAAGATTCAGAACATTATAATACTTCTCAAAACTTTATGCTAATAAGTTTGAGAACTGGCAGAAATGGACCTTTTCCTAGCAAATATCAACATCTTAACAGGCCCTATCAAGCATTGAAATAGAAACGGCAATAAGAGACCTCCCAGCTAAGAAAGGCCCAGGACCAGATGGTTTTACAGCAGAATTCTGCAAGGCTTTCAAAGCAGAACTCACACCAATACTCCTTCAAATCTTCAATGAAATTGAAATAGAAAGTTCACTACCGAACTCATTCTATGAAGCCATAATAACCCTCATCCCCAAACCAGGCAGGGACTCATCAAAAAAAGAGAACTATAGACCCATATCTTTGGTGAACATTAATGCAAAACTTCTCAACAAAATTTTGGCCAAACAACTTCAACAATTCATCCAAAAAATCATACACCACGATCAAACAGGCTTCATTTCAGGGATGCAAAGCTGGTTAAATATATGAAAATCAATTAACATAATTCATCACATCAACAAGAGCAAGGATAAGAACCACATGGTTATCTCAATAGATGCAGAAAAAGCATTTGACAAGATCCAACACCCCTTTATGATGAAGGTTCTGGAAAAATTAGGAATCCATGGAACATTCCTCAATAAAATAAAGGCTGTATATGACAAACCTACAGCCAGCATTATACTCAATGGTGAAAAACTAAAGCCATTTCCTCTTAACTCAGGAATGAGACAAGGATGCCCACTCTCTCCACTGCTCTTCCATCTAGTATTAGAATGCTTATCTACAGCAATAAGACAAGATGCAAACATAAAGGGGTCCAAATAGGGAAAGAAGAAGTAAAACTCTCCCTCTTTGCAGATGACATGATCTTGTATTTAAAGAATCCCAGGGTCTCCTCTCCCAAATTACTCAAGCTGATTCAAAACTTTGGCAAAGTAGCAGGGTATATAATTAACCCTCAAAAATCAATGGCTTTTCTGTATGCCAACAATGAGAAAAGTGTGGCTGAAATTAGGAAAGCAACTCCATTCGTAATAGCCCCACAAAAAATAAAATACCTAGGAATTAACTTAACCAAAGAAGTGAAGGACCTCTATGATGAAAACTTTAAAAACCTAAAAAAGGAAATCAAAACAGAATTTAGAAAGTAGCAAAAACTCCCATGCTCCTGGATTGGAAAGATCAACATCGTGAAAATGGCAATACTTCCCAATGCTATCTACAAATTCAATGCGATACCTATCAATATTCCAACCTCATTATTTAAGGAAATAAAAGAGGTAATCCAAAGATTCATACGGAACAATAAAAGACCCCAAATAGCAAAAACAATCCTTAACCGAAAGAACAGTGCTGGAGGAATATCAATACCAAATTTCAAACTCTACTACAAAGCCAAAACACCTTGGTACTGGCACAAGAACAGACCCCAGGACCAAGGAATAGAATTGAAAACCCAGAAATGAACCTAAAGACCTATAGCCATCTAATCTTTGATAAAGGAGCTAAAAAAATAGAAAGACAACCTCTTTAGTAAATGGTGCTGGCAAAATTGGTTAACTACTTGTAGAAAACTAAAGTTAGATCCTTATATATCACCCTGCACCAGAATCAACTCCAAATGGATCAGAGTCAAAGCAGACACTCTGAAAACATTACAGGATGGAATAGGAGAAGCCGTAGGTCTCCTTGGCATAGGCTGAAATTTTCTTAATAGAGACCAGAAACACAAGAAATCAAAGAAAGATTGGACAAATGGGATTGCATAAAATTGCAGAGCTTCTGCATGGCAAAGGACATAGATAGCAAGATCAACAGAAAGCCCATGGATTGGGAGAAGATCCTCACTAGCCATAAAGCAGACAAGGGTCTCATATCTAAAATATACCTGGAACTTAAAAAAATTAAATCCCCAAAAACAAATTTTCAAAGAAACAACTGCCCAATAAATAAGTAGGCTACAGACTTAAAGAGAAACTTCTCTGAAGAGGAAAGAAGGATGGCCAATAGACACATGAAGAAATGCTCAACCTCTCTAGCCATAAAAGAAATGCAAATCAAAACAACATTGAGATACCACCTCACCCCAGTTAGAATGGCTATAATCAAGAACTCTAATAAGAACAGATGCTGGAGGGGATGTGGACAGAAGGGAACCTTACTACATTGTTGGTGGGAGTGTAAACTTGTTCAACCACTTTGGAAAGCAGTATGAAGATTCCTCAAAAGACTCCTTATAGAGTTCCCCTATGAGCCAGAAATCCCACTTTTGGGCATTTACCCAAATGATCACAAACAAGACCATACTAAAGCTACCAGCACAACTATGTTTATTGAAGCATTATTGACCATAGCTAAGATACGGAACCAACCCAGATGCCCCTCAGTAGATGAATGGATCAAGAAAATGTGGTATATATACACAATGGAATTCTATGCCTCCATCAGAAAGAATGACATTGCCCCATTTGTTAGGAAATGGAAAGACTTGGAAAAATTATATTAAGTGAAGTAAGCCAGGCCCAAAGAAACATAGGTCCCATGGTTTCCCTTATTTGCAATAACTAGTATATGTCTGAGTCAAGCAGAAAAGGTCAGATAAGTTGATGCTAGGGGAATGAATCCCCAAATAAGTATTCAAATGTTTATTTTTCCTTTCATGCAATTGTTTCTAACGTATTCATAAGATGATTTCTATGTTGCTTTGTATGTCCCTCCCCCATGGTATAACCCATGCTTTCACTGTATTTGATGTTGGTATAATTTGTGGAGGGGAAGGGAAAAAACAAATCGTTTAACTAGGGATACAGTGGACCCATTGCAACAATGAGATGTACAAGATGTTATATCGAAAAAGGAACCTTACATCTTTGGTGGGGGGGGGGAGGATCGAGTGGGAGGAAGGGGGAGTATGGGAAGGGATGGGAAGGGGAAGCAAAGAGGAAGCAACAATGCTTGATAAGAAATGTACTCATTGTCTTGCCCATGTAATTGTAACTCCTCTTTATGGTATTCTCACAATAAAATAAATAAATAAATAAATAAAGCTTATCTTTTGGATCATTGTTGATATTTCCCCTGTATATCTTGTTCATTGTGCTTTGACTATGGAATAGTTCAGTAAATCTGAGTAGCTATGCATTCAGTGTGTGTGATGGTGTATATAGCCTATATAAAGAAAGAGATTGATCTATAATTTTACTGAAGCACTGAAGTTTAGGGGTAATGAATTAGAGTTTGTTAAAGTGAAAAAATTTGTACAATTGTACACTGAATGGTCTATAACACTAAGAAAATACTCAATATCCAGTCTAGTAAGCAAGTGGGAGAATGTGTACACATTATGCTTTATGGTGTCCAAGCTTTGACTATTTCTACTCTATCTAATCCAGACATTATAATATTTTATAGTGAATGGATTTTTAATTCTGTTCCCTTCTGCAATGAAAGGGTAATACATATATAATAGCAGCCAATTACTGCTGGGTTTCCAGTACTGGATTATTCTTGAATTAGGACAAGTTCCATAAAAGGAAGGTAGCACCCAACTCATTGATGCACAATCCCATGTCAATATTTAAAGTGAAAAAAAAATCAATCTGGGTGCTGTCCCTGTGCTCGTCAGCTTAAGACTAGCACTCTACCACTTGAGCCACAGAGCCACTTCCGGTTTTCTGGTGGTTTATTGGAGATAAGAGTCTCAAGTACTTTCCTGCCCAGGCTGACTTTGAACGGTGATCCTTAGATCTCAGCCTCCTGAGTAGCTAGGATTGCAGACGTGAGCCACCAGTGCCAGTCTCTGCAACTGTTTTTGATGCAGTCACCACTGAAGGTAGAGGAATGAAGAGAGCTCAATTGTGAGATGACAAACGGAGAAAGCGGCTGCCATTTGGGCCACTCAGTTAACCACAATATCTGATGCCAACCCAGTTACACTCATATTGCAAACGATTAGTAGGCTCCTTGTCATCAGGCCCATCCCTGAGCAAGCTCGGCTAGCTTCTTTCTCGACTGTGAAGCTGGGTTTCCAACTGTGAAGATACTCTTCTGCATTTCTTAATTGTCACAGGAATTCCTCATTAGAAGCCTACATGTTCACACCATCACGCCTGCATCCTCTACGACCAACTCTGCTACCCAAAGTCTCAGCTCGTTTCACATACACAAAAGGCTAGCGAATAAGAAAAGAAAAACGAAGCTAAATTGTTGAGGGATAAGAAGTAGATCTCTCCATTTCTTGAATAAGAGAGGGAACTAACAGCGATTCCCCACATAACCAAAGTGTTGTCAGGCTCCAGAATTTTCTCCTATGCTCGTCTCTGCAGTTAGACCGAGAAGTTAACCTAGTGTTAGCAAAGATGCTGCTAAGCCCGTTCAGCAAGCACAGTGTTTTTTCAGAATTTGAGCATCCTCCACCTCTGCTCTGGCTCCTTTTCCTGTACTGTCTATCACTGGGTGGTGCTAGACCACGTTGGATGGTTTTCAACAAGAATCCTGTTAGGCTGATGTAGCCAGAATTATCCTGACCTTTGGTGTTTCTTCTTCCCCGTTTTCCACACCCCACCCAACTCCTTGCCTATAAACTCCTACTTGCTCATGCTGTGTTGGGAGTAGTCAGATCTCTCTACTCCACTCCTAGTTGTAATGGGCTCTATGCTCTTTGTGCTGGTCAAGAACAAAGTCTTCCTTATGCTTAGAAGCCAAACATAATAAAATAAAACACAATGCCAGAAAGCAGCAAAGTTATGGTTATTTCTTTGTTCTCTCTCATATTTCAGTCAGTTAATATACTATTTTTAAGCAAGGAATAAAATAATTTTTTAAAACAAATTCAAGGGAAATCACAAGATGGTACATTTTAAGCAACAATTATTGGCCATCTCCTTGGCTCTCTTACATTTCCTGTATCTTAAATGTTTGTAGGACATGATGATATATGGCAATGAAATGAATTTATTCCACAACTTCACGTGCAATGTCTAATTAAAAGACTTTTGTAGTATTTGCATTAAAAATCTCTTTTCTGAATATTTTTGTTAACATTTTCCTCACGGGAGTGAACAACAGAGATTGGAGGAGTAACTTTTGAATCACATCACAATGGACATGTTCATTCATGTGTCTGGTGAGTAAACACTTTAAACCAAACATCTATGCATGTTGAATGTATATTACGTAAGCCATATAAAATTATAGTTTTTGTAAATTAAAATCTTGACAAGTGCAAGTTGTCCAAGTCATAGAACACAAATGTCTTTCCATGGGTTTTCTAAGATAAAAATTCATCTTTTGTGCAGTTCATGAAGCTATATACTGTTCTGTTCAGAATTATGAAACCATCTAGTGTTCTAATTTCTGGTTTTGATAACTCAGCCCCAAAATGTACACTTTTAACAATCCAGTTAATTGTTCCAAAAACATCTGTAAATGTAGTTTATTAGTTACTATGAGAAATGGATTTATCCTTTTTCTCCCAAGATTAATTTCTTTTATAATTACTCCTTTATTACCTGCCTTACATCTTTCAAAGTATTTGTATTCACCCCTCTTCATTTCGGGTATATCTCAGTCCTCTGCCAACTCTTCATGACTTGATTAAGAAATGAAGATTTATTTTTAAAAAAGTAAGTGACAAGGTGAATGTTGTTAGGAGATACTTTTTTCTCAAAAGTAAGTTTTAAAATTTGGGTGCAAGTGTTTTGTTAGAATAAATAAAAATCTTTGAAACATTTATAATAACATTTTTATCTGTCTTCTATTATTTTCTGCAAATCATTCATCTTAGTTAGGTTTATGCTGTTTCCTGACTATAATATTAGACAGCCACCTATTATGTTCAGAGACAGGAATCCATAATTCCCATTCGTGGAACTTGTCTCACTTATAATTAAACACTTGTAAAATTATTTTAATGCCTCTACATAGTAAGCTTACTGAGCAAAAATATGTATTCATTAATGGACCTATTTATTCATTATGAATTAGCTTGTTGCCATAGACACCAAGCCTGTCCCAGAGCCAAGCACATGATAGGTGCTTATTCTATTGGAGTAAATATCGAAGTGAATGAGGAACAACAATATAATTAAACATGAAAAAGTCACATAATTCTCTAGATAAGGCAAGAGATGTAGTACAGACCTGTGACTTAATAGCAAGCTTGGTTTTGGCAAGGAATTGCTCTAACACCAGCAAGGCCCTGAATTAGTCCCACAACATGGAGTCTGATAGTATCTGTCTGTTGTGGATTTCTTTTTTGCAAACATACAGAGTAGCAACCTGTGCACTTACCCTAGGATCAGTATCAGGATGAGCTAATACCATGAAGCCTGCCTAATCTGAAGAAATTGTTTATACAAATGGCTGATGATCACCAGGAAAAAGAAAACACTAAATGCAACCCATCATGTAATAAACACAAAGTAAAGCAAAAAGTATCATTTTGACTTATATCAAATTGTCAAGGATTGCAATGGCTGATAACTGTCCAGCATTGGCAAGGATGTGGTTGAAATGTTTACCCTCAGACACATGAGTGAGTGGCAACACAAATTAGTATAAACGTTGACAGAAATATGTCCCATGTTTTATTATTTAAAAACTTTGTATCCAATGACTGAGAAATCACAGTTCTAAACTTTTATTTTGTAATTATATTAACACAGATGAGAGCTGTGCAGGTACAGAGTAGCAATTAAAGAAATGGAAGGATACGCTAAAAATAACTAGCCATTTTATGTTTTTACCATTTCTTTAATATTTTAGAAAACCCCACAAAACTTTATCATAATGGAAGTAATTTACTCTTATGTATACTAAACAGGTCTTGAAAACAGAGGGGATATATATTTTCTCAATTTCATAGATAGATATACACATAAAAGTTCAAGTAGTCAATAGGTTTCGTTATTGTAGGTACGTTCTTATTCATGCAGCTGTCCCTAGATTGTAAAATTCATTCTCATTATAGAAAGTGTATGAAACTGAAACACTGTATGAAGTTTCTACCTCCCTTTAAAGCAGAGGATTTTAACCAGGCATGGTGGCAATAAGGCCTTTTTACTCACTCCTCAGAGTCTAAAATTCCCAGTACTTTGATGGACAAGGCAGGAGTTTGTTGAGTTTAAGGCCAGTCAAGATATTATAGTAACTCTTTACTGTAGAGTAAGTAAGTGCTTAAATAAATAAAGAGACAGACAGACAGACAGAAACAGAGACAGACAAAGAGATGGGCAGGAAAGGAAGAAAGAAGGAAGGAAGGAAGGAAGAAAGGAAGGAAGGAAGGAAGGAAGGAAGGAAGGAAGGAAGGAAGGAAGGAAGGAAGGAAGGAAGAAATAAAGGAAAGAAGGAGGAAGGAAGGAAGGAAGGAAGGAAGGAAGGAAGGAAGGAAGGAAGGAAGGAAGGAAGGAGGGAGAGAGGGGAGAAAGAGTAAAGGAAGGACTTTATGTCTATTACTGTCCACTATTTTGAATATAAACTTCTTGGATAAAGCATATACTTTAATAATCCTAGAAGGAGATGTATGAATCAATCCACTTCCTCTGTCAACCAGGTAAAGTTTGAAGGGAAAACATACATAAACCGTACATTTCTATATAATCTGTGCTTTGTCAAAATGTTGCCATGACTCATTTATGACTTTCCCTAGTTTTAAAACACATGTGTTTAACCAGAGAGCATCTGCTTCATGCTTCTATCATGATGACTCTTGAGTCAATAATATACTCTTAGTTTACATATGACTAGATTTGTAGAAATAGAACCAAATACATTTGTGACCCTGCTGCAACTCTACAAGGTAAAATACTACGCCAAAAAAGAGATTATGAAGTTAAAAAAGAGTCCTTAAATCTATGTACTGTACCTGCTTCTAAAGTTACTATTCTTCTCATAATTCCAAATAATATCAACCTAGAACTATTAGGCCAGGGACTTGAGTACTAAGTTCAGGCCTGAAATTGGAACATATCATGCCATGGATAAACAAAATGACCACATTACCAGGTATTCTTCTCCTAATTCAGTTGAACATGTCAATTTTTTTAGCTTATCCTACAGAGTTCAGGATCATGATTTTAGGAGACCTTTACATTCTAAGTTATTTCTTCAAGTATGTGTTCAACCCATCTTCTATATAAGATTGAAAGAGGCAGAAATAAAAATCTGTCCACTGCAGCAACAATCACTACATGAATCTATGGGTGTTATTTCCTATGTGGAGATCTTTAAATCCATTTTTCTCTAGAAGGATTCTTTTAAATCATTTGACTTCTACTTGACAAGGAAGAGTGAAGCTGTCTCAATGAGTCAGGACATTAGAAGCAGGATTCCTTAAGCAATGCATTCTATCTGATTCATCTTACATTGGAGTATTCCTTCACCTAAGTTTCACATATTTTAGCACCGATTTCATCTACCTTTATGAAATAAAATTAGCAATATTTTAGATAGATGTGATTCTTCAGAAACTTGGCCATCTAGCTGTTTCTACTGCGTCTTTATATCTCTTTAAAAGGAATAAAAGGCTCATAAACCATTCAAAAGCTATGTACATCTAATCATATAAGATGATGCTAAGTGGAATGAACCCCAAGATAGAGACACAAGTGGTTTTATCTTTCTTGCTGCTGTTTTTAATGTATTTATAATGTACCATGTGATTTTTTTGTTTCTTTTGTATGTTCTTCCCCCATGGTATAACCCTTGTCTTCACTGTATTTGGTTCTGGTGCCCTGCATCATGTATATTAATTTATCTAAATTGAGGAGGGGAAGAAAAATAACAAAATGCTGAAATAAGAATACAGGTTGATCCATTGCAACAAAGGGATGTACAAGACACTATGTTGGAAACAAACTTTACAACTTTGGGGGTGGGTGGAGGAATTAGAAAGGTGGGAGGGAAGGGATGGTAGGGGGGAAACAAAGGAGGTAACAATGCTGGATAGGAAATGTACTCATTACCTTACTCATGTAACTGTAACCCCTCTGTACAGCATTTTTACAATAAAATATATACAAAAAATAAACACTGGAAATAACTAAGGATGAAGTCCTATGTTAAAATTATATGCCACAGTAGACTTAAAAGTTACATAACTCTGTTCTTAAGGTTATTTAACCAGTAAGATCTGAGTCAAGAAAACATATCTTAATACATACAGCACTATAGGCTACTTGCAAGGGAACATTAAAAATTGTTTTGACTGTGCCAGCATAAGTATTTCAGTTTATTAATTTTCTATTTTATTTCCTGTTGTCTCTCATAAGTAGTGACTCTGGAAGAGAGGAAATTGTGTGTGGTTATTATGAAGATCTTATCTTTAATAAACTCTCAAGAGAATACTTATTTTTATTGTCTGAGATACCATAGATCCTGGAGTTTGGAGGAGGGGGAAGAGAGAAGTAAAATTTTTTGGCATAAATTGAAATTAATTGCAATCTACAAGTTTTGAGCTCACTTCATTTTTAAAATGTGTGTTATGGATATAGATGCAGAGATCTACTTAAATCTAACTTGCTTTCTGGAGCTCCTGTACTGAGAATTTTATGAGAGAGGTATGAAGGTTTTGTTTCTATGTTTTTTAGGGCTCAGAGTTATTGTCATGAAAAGTTCTGAAATTTGATTTTCCTACCATCCTGAAAATGAATGGATTATTAAGGACCTTGCTACTTTTCATTGAGGCTCAAAATTTCCAGTAGTTGTTCATCGATGTAAATTTTAATGAACAAAGGTCTTAGTAGCATGAGATATATTAATGTAATCTTGAACACTCCCCATAGATATGTCATTGCATGATTACATATGTCAAGTTGTCTAGAAAACTCTCTAATGAAACTTCAAAAAGGCATCATAAACAATCACTTTCTGCCACACAAAAAAATGGCCATTTTCAAGTACAAAATTTGAAGCGCAGAAGAACATTGTCTGATTCATAAAACAATGGATCGTTTAAGAAAGCCAAAACAAACAGGACAAAAATGAAAACAGAATCATGAGAGCCTTAAGTTAAATATGGAACTCCTGAAACTTGTACTTTTCTTAAACATAGCAAGTGATTCTAACA
The DNA here is from genome assembly GCF_024711535.1 of Dipodomys merriami. Classification (NCBI taxonomy): domain Eukaryota; kingdom Metazoa; phylum Chordata; class Mammalia; order Rodentia; family Heteromyidae; genus Dipodomys; species Dipodomys merriami. Next base: position 1,495,969 of record NW_027205603.1, on the reverse strand, counting down.
TAATTCAAGAAGAAAATCTCTCACACCAGCTCCTCACCATGTCTTTTACTCTTCTCCCTAGCTCTTTAAATTCCAGTTTACTAAGGATCTATATCTCTAGAGATCTAGATACCTGCATACCTATAGTCCATGTTCCTAGTTCAACTAGTGTCTCTTGCTACAAAAGTTTCAGATCAGAATCTTTGTTATCCTTGAACCCTACATTTCTAGATGATTACTGGCATATAGCACCTGAATTCATGGTTTCCACTCTAAATTCTAAGAAAAATTTTACTTTTAACCACCAATCATGATAGGAATTACTCATTAACCAGCTACTATTGATCATATTATTTCTGAAAAATATACCTAGCATAAATTAATTGTCTCTAAGGGGCTTCCTTTTAATATTTACAGCATATGTATGATAATCCTCATAAGATAATGTGAATTTGTTGAAATTCATCCCATTTATATTACTCTTCCTTAACTCCTCCCTCGTCCTTTTGTAAAAAATAATTTTTGGTGGAATTCCTTATGCTATTTTCATATATATATATATATATATATATATATATAAGATATACATACATATATAAATATACTTAATGTACTTCTACAATATTCCTACCATCATCTACTTCCCCACCTCCATTTAGTGATTTTTCTATCTCAGACTCCCAATCAAATTGTATTACTTTGTTGGGTAGATCCTATAGCTAATAAACAGTTATATACATTGCCTTTTCAATCTTAAAACGAATAGGAAAAACACACCATGGTGCTTGCGTTATGGTAATGGAAAGAGAAGCTTAATAGTTAGCCAACTCCTCCAAAACAAGACCAGTCACAAGTCATGGATCTGAGATACCAATATGGGGTAGGTGGGAGACCCAAGTCTATGTTCTGTCTACTAGGTTGTTTTCACTCCTCTTCCTCACTCAGACTTGAAACCTCAGACATGCACTTGATGTTATCACACCCTTTAACTGGCAAAAATCATTTCTCTTACCCATCTAAAGATAAACAAATGATGCAGCTTCTGAGCTGCATGAGGAGCCTCCTGTAGTATACTTTTGTTATAATGTTCTTTCTTCAGACACAGTCTTGAGAATTAGATTAAAAATCAAATATATTTATTGAGTCAATGTAAGTCCTTGGAATTCCACCTTTAGGTTGATCTCCATCAGCTCTCTCCAGGTGTTCACCAAAGCCTCCACAGTTCAGATCTTTCAACATCTTTACCATTCCCCCCTCCCCCAAGAATCCTAGTTGTTTTTCTGGTTCCATTCCCTTTCTAGCTTTAGTTGGTCATGGTTAAGGTTTCTCCTTGGGCAAAACTGTCAAGTTCTGAAACCCTGCCTCAGATCTTCCATAATACCCTGTGGAAGGAAAATCTGTGTCCTGGTTCTCATAATCTCTGTCCCCAAATGTCTCAGGCAGGCAAGGGTGTATCATGGTGGCGCCCAAACCCAGGACTCTTTTCCTATCCTTACCTGTTCCTCTTCCTCCTGAATCACAGTATTACATTTTCAGAATAACAATTTTTTCCTGAGCCTTCTAGACCCAGCTCTTCTGTAAGAATTGCTGTTTTATACAGAAAGAAGGGACTGATAGGCACTCTGCGTTTCTCTCCCGTGCTTGAATTCAAGACCTCTAGCTATTTGGCTAATTATGCTCAAGGCTGGTGCTCTACCACTTGAATCATAGATCCATTTCCAGCTTTTTGCTGGTTCACTGAAGCAAAGAATCTCTTGGATTTTCTATCCTGACTGGCTTCAAACTGTGATCCTCTGATTTCAGACTCTTGAATAACTGGTATTAAGGTGAGGGTCAGCCCTGGGGCAGAGTAATGTAAGTAAATTTTAATCAAAGACACACAGAGGTAAATCTTCAATGGATCACAGCACATGGATGGGTCTAAATGTTGATCCAATTCTCAGCCCCAGAAGAAACTGGTAAAGGGCAAAGAACTGAAGTGTTTATTATTCACTCTACAGACAGTACTGTGTTCTTCTGTAGGACGTCAGACACTCTGTTGAGTCCTTTGCTACCACATCTATATTGACTTGTAAATTATATCTTACCTGACAGAACATTTCTGCATATTTCAGACACAAAGGAGCAATAAGCTGTAGGATAGGCAGGCTCTCCTACGCCTAACAGCTCTATCAAAGCAATGTATTTAACTCCCAACATTCGAAATGCAAACAAACCTTTGACTTCCAAGATCAATTACCCCAACAGAAAGAGGCTTGCTAGGAACGGCATTCAGTCTTGTCAAGTACTCCTTATCATCAAGGAAGAATAAACACTCTAATTAATTTTTCCACTTTTTTTGTTTGTTTCCTAATTAGATCATTCATTATTCCCACAAATTCAAATCAACATCAGATTTATCGTTAGAGGCTATTGAAATATTGATTTGGTTATAGAAATGTGGAGCTTGGCAGGTAAGCTGTCTTGCTGCTGGAGAATGCTGTTACTTTAGCATCCTTGTCTTAAAAGGCCCATAGAATGTAATAAGCTCAGAGTTTGCATGTATACCAGTCATTAAAAAAAAAGAAAAAGAGAAAACTTAGAAATGTAGCTTCTTTAGCATCCTCTGATTTCAAATTCGGGGAAATTAAATAAGATAGCTAATCTGAACCATAATAGACACATTTTAATTAGCAAAACTGTTGACATCTACTGCTATCTCTGCATAGCACGCTACACTTAAAGTGAGATGCACACAGCAATGAATCACAGAATGTCTTTATGAGGTCACTGTGGCTAGATATGAGTTCTAAAAAGTTCTTTGGTTTCTAGACCTGCAGAGTCATCTTTCTATACTCCTCGATTCAATCACCTTTCATTTGAAAATAACACACTTACCCTGGTATCGAGAAAATTACTTTCCTGAAACAAATCTTACCATATGCAGAATTCTTCCTACTCTAGAGGTATAGACTGACTCCCCAATGGTGAGCTATTTGTCCATGGTGAAAGAGAAGGAAGCTCTTAGAAACAAAAAGAGACAGCTTCCCCCTTCTTTCTCCCCAAAATATTTACATAAGGGCACAGAGATTCAGTGTTCTTTCCCATATATACACTAAGAGAAGAGAGGGGGGAGTTCCTGCAGGAATAACCACAGGTCTAGTCTTCCATAGATCACCCATGTTTCTCCATCAAATAGGATGGAGCAGGAGCTAGGCCCCACCAGATGCCCTTAAAAAGGCTGTAAGTTCTCTGCCACTGACAGAATCGAGGGAGCAAGCACATTGCATGCCGGGTCACATATTCAATGCAGAGAATCCCAACGCATGTCACACGGTTGTCACAGCACATGATTCTACGTCCCTCCTACCCAATAGAGAGGAGTTGGTAGAACTTTAGATCTGCAAGATCTGCAAGACAAGCCACCATCCAGATGCTATCCAATTAAATCTTTTTTTTTTAAAGATGATGAGGGATGAGTACTCTAGCAAGCTCTTTTGTTGCATGTGTCTTATACATCTCAATCTGATGGCTTAAAAATTAATCTCATCTCACTGATCAACATTTACTATTTTCGTTGTGAGTAAACAGAACATACTTCCCCAAAGAAGAATCCTTAGACCTCAGTGGTGAGACTCTAGACTGTACACTGTAGTTGGCTCTGGACCGCTGTGTCTGCCCATGCCTTTCAAATTAAGAATGATGCATCTGGACCTAATGCAACACCCTTCATGACTCTTCAGGAGAAGGCGGACAGCAGCACTTTGGGCCCTGAGTGTGAGTACCATGTACAAACCTTTGAAACTTTACCCAAGGTTTTCTCCCACCGACACTAAAACTTCAGAAATTCTCATTTTTTTCCATCTGATAGCCAATCAAGAGTTTCTATTATACAAAAACAAAAATAATAAGCAAATTTCCTTCTTCTAATCTCTTTCAGAGTTTAACAGGTACACATTAAGGAGATTCGTAAGTCAACAAACCACAACACGTTGGTTTAGTTGGCGTGTTGGTAGTTGGGTCTTGATTACATGCCATTTGTACCACTCATGGGAAATTATCAATCATACAAGGCCAAGGTGTTTGTGGTCCCCTGACCACATTTAGGTCGTCTGAGAAACCAGGGGTAGCAATGAAGCATTTCCTGATTTTTACTTATAGAATTTACAGATTAGAAAAGCTGGCCTTCCAAACATGGAGGCTTCAATTGTTCAAAATTTACTCAAAGAAATAGCAGGAAAGGTGAATAAGCTGGAATATGCTACCAATATGGGAGAAAGTCAAGTTGATTTCTGCTTATTACTTTTGGTTTGGCTTAGACTCCCAGAAACCACTACCACTACCACCACCACCACCACCACAACAACAAAGAGAAAATGGAAAAAGAGGAGAAGAAAACAATGATTAGAAGGTTCTCTTTTTGTTTACAAACTAAACTACATTTTGGCTACATTTTTCAAAGAACAATAGCACAAGACCACTAAATATCAAAATACTTGCTAGTGTGTTGTTTGTAACTTTCAGGTCAAAGTATTATGGAATTTAACTGCTAAAATTCCAGGTTCTAGCAATAATTCTGATATTTATGATGGGTAATTGTACACGCTTCCTTTGGAAATTGTAAAACATTTTTATTGAAAGTTAAATAATTTGATTAATTATGCTTGTCATGGAGTTTCCTACTCTTCTGAAACTCCTTTTCCATAAAACAACTGAAAACCTAGTTTTTCAATTTTGAGTGGGAATAAAAAACTGCGTATGGAATGATTAATTACTTGGCTAAAATTTTGTTTGCACAGAAAATCATTGTAGGGCTACATAGAGATGCATATTAATTTGGGGTTTTTTGATAAATTAGATACTTTCTGATTAGATGTTAAGCAAATGTGAAAAAATGACTATGGACAGAATTAAATAGTTATTGAAAACTCACTGTAATTCAAGTACTATCTCTAACCTATACATTCTCTGAAGAATCGTGGTCATTGCTGATTTGAAAAATTAAACATTCTCTTGAAAATTCCTTGGGGCCCAAAGAAATATCTTCAGTTGAGTTTTCCACAGAGACTCTATCAATGTACAAAGTTTTACAGTGTTTATATAGGTAGAAAATTAGAAAAGAGCAGATTCACTGAATCTCAAATCCTATTAGGGAGATAAACAATCCAGTCCAGGTAAGGGCAGTATGTAATATTTTATACTTAGGTCACATTCAATAACGTATAAAGAACTATTTCACAGATTGTGTGATTGTCCTGTAACTATGAAACTATGAAACACAGAGTATACAGGAGAAAACAGAGCATCAATTACTTTGCCAAATAAGAACCTGTGGCTATCTGATTAATCCTGATCTTCTGATGACTGATTTCACACTCTCTTCCATTTCCAAGCTGACAAAGCTGACAAGGACATTTCACTTCTCTCACATCACAGCCCTTAGATGACTTTGAAGGGCCAAATCTACAATTTAATACATTTACCTGGCTGCTATCAACGACACTAAGCCCTCCAATTGCTCTGAGTAATTGCCATAAAATGGTGGTTCATTACTTTCATTTTCTAAAAAGAAATCCTTTGAAGTGCACTTTTTAAAAAATATATAAAGAATGTTTGAGCTAGAATCAAACATCTCTATATTCTCTCATTTAAAAACATTGGAAAAAATAATTTGTACTGGAAAATGAAACCCTGGGAAAATGACCATATTTTTTAGGATTTATTCTCTTTGATTGTAAAATAAATAAAGATTTGGAGTAAAAGTTCATAAAGAATGTACTGTGGTCTGTGATTCTGACAACTCTTTTCTATAAATAAATACTATAAATATATATGTGCTCCTGTGACAACCTAACTTACGAATCTTTCACTGAATTAGACTATTTTCTTGTGAACCTTCTGTATCTCATATTTCCAGAATCTATAAACACTTGATGCAAGTGAATTAAATAAATAATTCACGGTCTGATGACAAACATCTCAATTCAATTTTCATTGTTGTGAAGGAGAGGCTTGTTTTTAAAAAATGATTGTATAAAAATGACCCTTGATTATTCTATCTTTGCTATATCTTAATCTGAATTTATGTATCAGAAGTAGGCTCCTACTGAGCTGAGTAGAAATTCAAAGAGGAAAGAAAGAAATAGGCTTATATATACAGTTTTTAAATATAGTTGTGGATTGTATTCATAACATAAAACTTGTAAAGAAACATGAAAGCCATTTTTTTCTTAGTCACTTTGCTTAAATGACAAATTAGTTTCTTCACTTATTAGATACCCAAAATAAATCTCTATACTTACTTTCAGTTAGTTAATTATATTGCTTTAAGGTCATTTAGTAATACCTAATATATCACAGGAGTGATAGAAGATGTGGAATCAGAAAATATTTCTTAAGAGTTAGTTAAAATTTTTCAAATCAAACATCACACTTATATTCATATTCAAGTCCACTTGTGCTGTGAAAATAGCTCTATTTACTTCCATACCTTCATCTTTCTCCTCTCTTGTTGAAGAAGTTAATTTCAACTCTGTCCCAATCTCTTACCATCTCAATTCTTCTTATTAATAATGGTATTGACCATTATTAAATTGCTCCATGAATATTTATTATTAGACCTAACACATTTATATCTGAAATTTTTCCTTCGGTATATGAATTTAGTCCAATATCTCATCAAGACTTTGAAACAATTTACATAGCTGTCAGAGTTACAAATATAGTTTCTAAAACCATAGTTAAAAGAAAAAAACAACTAAAAGTTTAAAAAGCTGCTTATTATTCTGAGAAATATCCGTTTGGTTTGATTTCCATCACGATACCCAGGATAGGAAAATAAGGGCTTCAAAAGAAGTGAAACTATTTTTTAAGTTGATTAGTGTACTTTACCAAGGGTTTGAAAATCCAGAGTGATTTTGAATTGATGAATGCTTCTGACAAAATTAAGAAACAATTTAAGATGTTTAACTTGAAAAACTTTTGTGAAACATGATGCTGTTCCATTCTCCTTCAGGATTTATTTTAATTGTCAACCAAGTACTTTAAAATATATATATTCTTTGTGCTTGTAAGCTCACCCACAGTACATAAATTTTACTTGATTCTTTGTAGATAATTACACCCTTCCCACACCCCCACAATAAGATTTTTCTTCATTAAAACTACAGTGGAATGATTCATTTGAGAAAGATCCAAGGAGTGTCCGAGGGTCAGTGAAATGGCATAATGGAAAGTGTTATCTGTTGTACCCTGGTATTTTCAAAGTTTAGAGTCAACCATTTCTTGGTTTGGTTCTTCCCACAGATCTCCCACAGAAATTCAGAGGCATTGAGGAGGTCTAGGAGTTAATCAGAGGGAGAACACATTCCCAGAGGGTGATTTCAGTTAGCAGTGTTAGCTTTCACATCTTCCGCCTCAAAGTGCTTAGCTTTTTGGCCAGAATTAATTGGATTCATTTTTGTGTTGAGAGCAGATCTCAAAAACAGATTCTCCTTTAGTTGATTATAGAAAAGACTGAAAAATTAGGAATGATAGAGAGGAAATAGCTCCAACAAAAGCATTAAAAAATGGTCTTAGGGCTATGTGTAGCAGTCATTTCACTTGTAGGAAGGGCAGTGAGCCCAAGTGTGTGTGTGTGTGTGTGTGTGTGTGTGTGTGTATCTTTGGTTAATAAAAATATTTTTTTTCACTGAAGGGAGAAAGAGAATATGAATCTCTTCAAAGACCTTTCCAAAGTTTAAGTGAAACTTTCTCTAGCTAAAGGAAATTTTTTAATATTAGGCTGCAAGATTGCCCTGTTTTAAGTATGTCAGACTAATATGGGAGTGTAGTGATTGACAGTCAGTAAGGCCAGCCAAGAGAAGCCCTTGAAGATTGAAAACTGGGTTATTTACTTATATGGAGAAGTGAGTCCTACTTACTCCTTCCACTAACATGGAAGACCCAAGGAGTATCTCTCCAGCATTACAGGTATACACTTTACCCTTCCAGGAGGATTATATAAATGCATAATGCTCTACTTTGTTGAAAGAAAAGATGATTTAAAACCTTTTAAACTTTTAAATGGTTTGATGACTTAAGAAATGTGTTTTACAAATGAGAATAAAATTTAATGTGATTACAAAGGGAAAGAGCACACAGGACCAATTTATATATTTACTACACTGAACATTAGATAGAAAATTACTACTTTCTAGCTTTATAGCACAGCTAGTAAGGTAAAATGTTTGTAGTAACAATATATTGAATGTTCCAAGATGACTTTCATTTTTTTCTTTTTTCTTTTGGTCACTTACAAATTTCTAAAATATTGTACTAGGTTGACATTTAGAGGTAAATCCAGCTACTTTGAGCTATGTAGAGTAGGAGGAAAAGACACCTTTTGCTGTTCTATCCTCATTTAAAGTTAGATATAAGTAAATAAATAAATACATAAATAAATAAATGAAATGTAAAAAAATGTCTTTCCTTAGAGAAAGGAATAAAATAGTTAAATCTTAGAAGGAAACCAGATAAAATAACATTGTAAGAATGAAGTACAGCAAACAAATACCTAAAAACTTTATACCTAAAATCTGTAGCTCATGTATATATAATATGAAAGCAAAAGTGGTCAACTCAAGAGAAATTGTGATGAGTGATTCTTTGCACACGTGAAAATCACGTGTGCAGATACATCTTCCATGAATGTAATCAATATAAATTATTATATATTAATATAATTTGTATTAACTATGTTATATTTGCTTGTTGTTCATTTAAGATATGAAAACAGGAAGATAGGAAGTGCCAGGGCAGGACTAGTAATTTTGAATCTAATCAGTGTGATGATGACTTTATTTAATAGTGTATGTCACATTTATAAATCTGTTTACCTAGTTTTTGTAGTACATGTATATTTTTGTTTAGGAAAAAAAGTGAGATATCTCTATTTACTTGGATATAATAAGTCAGGCAGCACTGTTTCTGAGCTAAAACCTCCCAGCTATAAAAGTCCTCTAGTAGTCCTAGAAAGATTAATGGAAAAAGACAATTGAAAAGATCAAGGGAAGGGGTCACAGTGCTTGACAAGAAATGTACTCATTGCCTTACTCATGTAACTGTAAACAGCATCTTTAGAATAAAATAATATTTAAAAAATTAAAAAGCAAAAAGATCAATGAATAGATTAGGTGGAGGTCTGAGGCCAAAGAAACTTGTGAAGGCTAATGTTCTAGAAAATGTAACTAATTTAAGCTGAGTTTCTTGCCCTAGTAGTCAGAATCATTCGTTTAGAGTTACAAATTAATTGGATAATATTGAAAGTCCAATTGAAATTATTTTTAAAGCACAGGATTAAATCAGTGAAGATAACAGTTACACAGGTTTATTGGAAGAGCTTAAAGGGGTGACTGTTAATATATTTAAAATATCCATAAGAAGTCTTAAATTTGGTAAACCTTGTGAATTTTATCTAGATATTACCTAATTCTTGCACATATTGAAAAATGTGACTGTGTTGAATTTTTAAGCAATTCATCTGGTATGTGATCATCCGTTTAAGTTAAAGTTAGCATTCATAGTTCGACTGTTATGTTTTTTTTTAATTTATGTGATCTGTATTATGTAGGATTTTGCAAAATATCCTATGTCACATCAGCAATGTCCTAGATACATGGAAGATATATTTACTTCTTAGATATTTTGGTTTATGCCCTAAACATCTCAATATAGCATGAAAAACTATGAATATTCTTCTGGGAAATAATGGTTCTAAACATGTGATTCTCTTATGAGTTCCCTTATTAATTTTCATATGAATTCTATCTTCAATTCCTCCAGTTCCAAAGCTATTGGTTTAATAGTCATGCAGCAAACATTTGAGAGCTTGGAAGAAATTACAGAGACAATCCCAAATTCCTATAAGCAATGTGAACAAACTAACTCTTAAAATTAGACAATGATTATTTAGGGCTCACATGGCCAAAGATGGCTAAAATATGAAAATGCACAGCAAATTTTTAGAAGGAAAGTAAAACATATGATATTTTCTCTGGTAAGGCGTTTTCTTACTTATTTGGAATTTTTTTTAATTCTTTGTACAGAGGGGCTTAATTCTGGTGTTTCCATGCATACATATAACATATCTTGATTGTATTCATGCCTCAAGTACTCTTTATAATTCTCCTGCTTTTAATTTTATACTCTCAATAGTTTTGTATTAATCTATTTTCTTACATTTATATTATGCAGTTCAATCATATTCTCCATAAGGAAATTATTAAAGTGTTTCTGTGTTGCTTCCAAATCCTTGAAAGCTAAAGCATGTTATGTTGCTTAGCAGAAGATTAACAAGCTAGTAGATGGTCATATGGCTTTAACTTTTTAAGTATAATTTTTCTCTACACTGCTTCAATTCAAGATAGATGCAGTCTCATAAAATGCCTGACTTTCTTCCAATCTGGGAGGTAAGACAAAAATGGTAGTCAATCTCTGGAATCTATTTCCTCCAGAAAAAATATGCTATCAAGTACAATAAAATGAAATTATAATGGTTAAAAACAGACTAATGAATAGAGACTACTAGAATACCAAAGCAAATTATTTCCTAAATACAGATACCTACAGCTCAGAAAATTGCTTAAGTAAGGTAAAATCAAATGGAATTTCAGAAAACACAAATAATATTTAAGAAAATAATTTATGGAACACGGAAGTAGATAATAGAAGACAAATGAAAATGTTGAGATTTTCTCTGAAAGTCAAGTACTAATCAATCAAGTACAGGAAAAGGTTTTAGAGAAGTCTTTCTTCAGCACCAGTTTCTATGTTTCTTCTTTTTGTCATACTAAATCATACCCAGGGAAATTTGGTTTTGCTTGTTTAAACTTTGGGTTATTTATGAACAAGGAGAACAATAATAAAATGTGCTATTACAATATAAATCTAGATATATTTGTTTAATATGACAACATTTGAATTTAAGCTTACTTAACATATATATATATATATATATATATATATATATATATATATATATATATATAAAGCAGTCTTCATCGCTGTTAAAGTATTGCAATCTGGATATGCATTTATGCATTATAAATGAATGAGAAAACTACCTATAGCCCCAATCTCCTGAAGAATTTCAATCTAACCTCTATTGTGGTTATTTCATGGGATATGCAGTTATAGCTCAGTATGGTCATACTCCATCTCCCTTCCTACCAGATAATATAATCTTTGTGATAACTTCCTACCATCCATTTGTGAATGAAAACTAACTTTTTATATGTAAGCTTTAAAGTGAATGGCATTGAATATTTCCGTCAGTTATTTAACTTGTGCTACATTCAATTTAACCTAAGCTAAATGAAGGAGCCAGGGCCAAGTTTCTACAGGCCTGTGAATCTCATAGCATGAATTGCTTTGAGAGCAAAAAAGCTGATGCTAGTCCTACAGAATGAATGGGTTTACCAAGTAGACTACTTGGCTTGTTATCAAAATCCACAGGATAGCATTGCTTTATCTTTCTTGCATCCTCTCTCATCCACATCCCAAAGTGAGTTTTTGTTTTGTAATACTTCCTAGATTTCTAGAAAGCTTGGGTTAAATTCCAATAGATTATTTCCTGTTCTTGGATCATGATGTCTTGCTCAGATGATTTGTTCTAATTTCTAAGAATTCTACTCTGTTTCTTGGTTCTGGAAATTGGGCCTTAAAAGTTATATAGTTGATAACTGCCTTTTTGTTATCTTGTCTCTATTGAAGCTTTAGTGTTAAATAGATTTGCTAAAGCTAACCACAGATAACTACAGATAACTAAAACTGAAGTTAAATCACAGGTCTCACTAAAACTGATGATCTTATAATTGATTGTTTCTAATGCTAACGAGGAAGAATTTCACCACAGAAAGGCATATATGTCACCTTATATCAAATTGTGCCATCTTCTTGCTCTTAATATTTACTAGAAATAGTCTTACAACAGATTTCAAAATATTTTAAAAATAGAGCTTGCAAGAAATATTCTAAAATTGTTTCTTTAACAAGTGTAGCTGGAAAGATCAAGATGCATCATGCTCATAAAGTGATATGTTGAAACTCCTCTGTACAACTACTTAAAGACAAAAACCTCATTATATAAAAATAATATGCTTTCTTTACATACTATACTCTTTTAAGAATCTATAAAAATAAAATAAAAAAAAGAATCTATAAAAATAATTTAATAGTCATGGAGCTAGATGTGAGAGCACAGAACTACAATCCTCCCTCTTAGAAGGCTAAATTAAGAGGGCTATAGCAAGTTCCAGCTAGCCTCTCTGTGTATAGAGAGGCTCTACCTCAAAGAACCCAATCTCTCTAAACTAAAAAGATCCCAAAGCTGCCAGGCACCGGTGGCTCACGCCTGTAATCTTAGCTATTCAGGAGGCTGAGATCTGAGGATTGCAGTTCAAAGCCAGCCCCGACAGGAAAGTCTGTAAGACTCTTATCTACAATAAACCACTAGAAAACCAGAAGTGGCACTGTAGCTCGAGCAGCAGAGAGCTTGCCTTGAGCTGAAGAGCTGAGGGATAGTGCCCAAGCCCAGAGTTCAAGCCCCATGACCAACCACCCCCCCCCCCCGCCAAAAAAAAATCCCAAACCTAGCATTCCCTCCTTTTTGAGGATAGTAAATTAATAAAGGCTAGACACTATTCTACCTGCTTTTGCAGGTATTTGGCTTTGGCAATCCTCCTTATAGTGAATACTATAAGCAGAGAAACTGAAATCAGCTTTAAATGACTTCAGGTGAAGGATCTGAAACACACACTGAGCCCACAGGTTCTCAATTCACACAAAGCCAGGGAGTAACTGAAATAAGAATCAAATCTTGAATGCCTTATTTCCAAGTTTAATTTGAGCCACCACAATTTTAACCCCTTCAGCTGACACAAGTGGCATCTTATCTACCTGTGAGCCTATTGAAAATGGCAGTTAATGTTGGTCTTACATTAATTACTCCTTTCGGATGAAATACTAAAAATCTTTTAATTTTTCTCAAATTTTCACATCTCTGAACTATTTTTGTTTTTAAACTGGTCAGGAGGTACAAATCATTCAACTTCCTAATGACTTTGGAAAGTAAAGTACATCTTCCAAAAGCTTTGTCATAATAACTACTACTCCAAAAAAGAAATCAGGAAATTATAAGAACATACATGAGTGAAAACAAGACATGACATTAGATTTCTTTCTCTTACTCCTGTTAATACACACTAACGTAGGATCATGATACATGTATAATATTTGCTATTGTCCCATGTAGCATTAAATTATTTTAAAAGTCCAAGACTTCTTCAAGTCCAAATCTTCAAAGTTTGCTTGGATTGTGAACCTATCACATTTGATTGTGTGTTCTGTAACGGTTTAACACTTACTATCTGTGACTCTGTGACTACTGCAAAAGAAAGTAAGAAGACAGGAACACAGAAGTTCTTTTCTTTTTTTCTTTTTTGCCAGTTATGGGGCTCATGATACTATTACTGAGCTTTATGCTCGAGGCTAGCAACTCTACCACTTAAGCCAAGACTCACGTGAAAAATACTGTGAGATTAGAGTCTCAGATTAAAATCTTACAGTATTTTCTACCTAGTCTGGCTTCAACCCCTGATCCTCAGATCTCTGACTATCTAGGATTACAGGAGTGAGCTACTCATGCCCAACTAAGACTGAGTTCTTGTTTTTGTGAAATTGTATTTTAGTCAGCTCTACTGACAATAAACCTTTCACTAACTGTCATCTAACTCTATATTAATAGTTCTATTAATTGTTAATATTAATTAGCAGGGTTTAACTCTTCAAAAATTTATTTTTCCTCAGTAAAGATAGTAAAGTGAAATCAGTTAGTTTACTACCTTAGCATTGGGTAACAATAGTAAGAACTTAAAAAATATTTTTTAGCCAGATGTCAGTGACTCACTCCTGTAATCCTAGCTACTCAGGAGTCTGAGATCTGAGGATCACAGTTCAAAGTCAGCCTGGGCAGGAAAGTCCGTGAGACTCTTATCTCCAATAAACAACCAGAAAACCAGAAGTGGTGCTGTGGCTTAAGTGGTAGAGTGCTTGCCTTGAGCTGAAATGCTGAGGACAGTGCCAAGGCACAGAGTTCAAGCCCCACAACCAACAAAAAAAGGAGGGGATGGCTTTCCAATTTTTAATAAACTCACATTAAAATCTTTAGGATTAACCCATAGTTGTTTTTTTAATTACTTAAGGCTTTTAGACTACAAGTGTTTATGTATAAAATGGGTGAAGATTTAAAGAAATTCAGACAAGTTGCTGCTTCAGATAAATTTGTATTATTGTTAATTTTTCTAAACACTGATTTTTAACCAATATATAACTATTGTCCATGATCATTTGAAACACATAGCTTCTTATTTTTCACACTGTACATGCTTTCACACATTATTTGGCAACATAATTACAGGTTGCATTTGAGTACAGGTGGGTGAGAAATAATAATGTTGCAAGATCAATGAATATATAAAATTTAGGTAGCTATTATATTAGAACTTACCAGGGAAAAATAAAATATAGCAAATACATATCCTCTACCAGCCTCCCAAAAAGCAAAGCTTGCGGTTTAGCTACAAACAGAATGAAAATGGTAAATATTATTTTGTAGAGAAAAACATGCTTGTGGGAACGGAGCATACAGCACTGTAATTTGGGTAGCATTTGATTTCAGAGTCATTTTTCACTTTCTGGTTTGCTTGAGATCTTTCTTCTCCCCACTTTCCACTGCCCTGGGCTGTTTCTTTGCTTTGTGCTCATCTGTTCTTTGAGTTCCCTTGAAACGCTTAGGTAAAATGATGAGTTTTGCAGCACACCCCAAATTAAAATTGCTTCTTTTGATTTTGCACCCTTAAAGAAGAAGGAAGGGACAAGATGAGAAAGAGACATGTCAGAGGAAAGAAGAGACAGGGAGACCCCCGTTATCAGATACATAAGAACGAGGATTGATAGAATAGTCTCCATTTGTCAACCATTCCTTAGTAGTTATTTCATTCACATAAATCTTTCTTAGGGCTGAGACAGAGATCTGAGGCAGATCATTTCCCTATCATGTATAAGGCCTTGTGTTAGATTCTCGTTGCCAGAAAAAAAAATGTTCCTAGAGAAATATGTCTTAGAAATCTTCTTAAGGAATTTCTGTGTTCAATGTCTCCCAAAATACACATTTGAAAATTAATTTGAGTCCCTATTTTCAAAATAAAAAGTAATCAGGATAGTTAAAAGCAGACTTTGTGATTGGGACTATGTACTATGATTAGATAAACTGAGACACAAAACAGAAGAAAGTCAAATTCCCTTGACACACATGCACACAATTACACATGCACAATTGCATACATGCATATGCTATGTTTTTTGGACTAGGGTTACTCACAGAAGAATATAAAAGAATAACTACTATTAGAGGTATTACACAATCATACATATCTAACAGTGGTAAATTTCATCTATAATTTTTTTTCTCTGTTACTCTTGATTTCACACATTCTTTTTTTTTTTTTTTTTATTTCACACATTCTTGCTAGGGCTCAGAAATACACATGAGTTGGGTTTTTCTTTATCTTATGTACTTATTTTCTTACCACATATTTTTTCTTTTTGCAACATTGAAGATTGAATCCAGGCCCTTAAGGGCAAATGGCTAGGCAAGCATTCTACCACTGAGTCCTACTCAGTAAATCTTAGGCATTTTGAAATTTAGGCTAAGAATTATACAAAGTTCTATTAATGCTAACTGAGCTAGAAAGTTCTTATTCATTTTTCTCTTTGATATATTAAGAAACAAGTTATTACAAATAAAGGAAGTAATGGGTTATGTATTTAGAGAGGATGCAGAAAATACTGTTTAGTGTGGTCAATATGATGTTCCCAAGCTAGAACTTCATAAAATCTACTTAACATCTTTCAAGACTGGTTCATTTGTAAAATAGCATTCATAATGCCTCTCCCTTAATATTACAATCTGGATCAAATGACAAGAAGTATCTAACATGTAAACTAGACAATCAATAAATATCTATTTTCTTTATCATCTTTTGGTTACACCCTTTAACATCTAACCTACCTATGAATTGGCTTTTTTACCACTTGATCAGAGAACAGAATTCATATCTTAAAGTATGTGGATGGTTCAAGACCGAACAACTCCTTTTAGCAAAATCTCAGCAAAAGTTTTTTAATCTAATAACAAATGACTTAGGGTTTATGATGACATAATTGTGACTCACATCTACAGTCCATGATTTATTAGCCACACACACCCTTCTTTTTTACAAATGCTATTTGCTCAAAATTCTTTGACAACCTTGGGAAATGAATTAAAAGACACAAACTAACTCCTTACTGATATAAAGATTCCTGATACCTAGGAACTGAAAAAAATTATTGGATAAATAAATGAATTCCTTGAAATTCAAGAAAGACAAGCTTTGTAAGTCATCAGTAAGATTGCAGAACTAAGGGAGGGACATTTTATTTGTTTTTAATTAAGAGGCTGTAAGTTGCTTCTTGGGCCCACTATTACAAAAATTGATCACATCTAGCTATTTTCTCAGTCCAGGGCCCCAAACTATTACAACTTGTGAGTAAATTATGGGTAGTAAGTAGCAGAGAAGGGTATTTGAACAAACTAAGTGTCTAACCACAAAAGGCCAAAGATTCATGTTTCTAATGCAGAGAGATCATCTTTTTAGAAAAACTATATTGAAAACAGCCTTGGTTATTTTCTTAAAGACTTCTAATCAACAGAAGTTTTTTTGTTTTTGTTTTGGTTTTTGGTTTTGGTTTTGGTTTTTGTTCGTCATAGGACCTGATCTTTGGGCCTGGGCACTGTCCCTCAGCTCTTCAGCTCAAGGCTAGCGCTCTACTACTTGAGCCATAACTCCACTTCTGGCTTTTTCTGCTTATGTGGAACCCAGGGCCTCATGCAGCAAGGAAGCACTCTACCACTGAGCCACCTTCCCAGCCTTTCAACAGAAGTTCCATTAGGAAGCAACAGTAGAACTTCAATTTTAATGCTAACTAGCGAAAAGATTCTTCGTTATAAATCAAAATGTCACTCAGACAGTTCCTTCTAGACAAAATCACTTTGTAATATATCATTAAAGTATAGCTTGACTAAATTAATAAGAGAATGAGGAGAGTTGGGAGCGATGAAGGAGAACAACAAAAGCAGTGTTATTGATCAAGATTCATTGTATATAAACTGGCATTTTGAATTGTAATTCCTGTTCACTACAACTTAAAGATAATAAGAATATAATTTTAAAAATAGAAGCACCCTAAAACCAATTCCTCAAAATGCTAAGGGATGAATGTATTGGTACGAAACAAAATAGGTTGTTTTTTCCAGAATGATTCTATCCAGATATAGCAACTTTAACAACCATTAAAAAATGACTAAATTTGGTAATTTAAAATAAATAAAATATATCAATAAGTTAAAAACAATTATGATTTCACAGTCATTGTGTACTCTTCGTATGGCTTAATAATTTTATTTGGTCCAAGATAAAAATAGCTTTTTTTTTTTTGGTCAGTCATAGGGCCTGAACTCTGGGCCTGGGCGCTGTCCCTCAGCTCTTCAGTTCAAGGCTAGCGCTCTACCACTTGAGCCACCATGCCACTTCTGGCTTTTTCTGTTATGTGGTGCTGAGGAATTGATCCCAGGGCCTCATGCATGCAAGGCAAGTACTCTACCACTGAGCCACCTTCCCAGCCCCAAAATAGCTTTTAAATAGCTCTTCTAGCACTTTGTTGATTCCATTACCTACCAAGCACCTAAATTTAGCCAGATGCCATACTTGCTTTTTAGTCTTCTTATACTCAAATAAAAGTCTTCTCAAATATTTTCATTTTAGTATTTTTGCAGTTAGACACATGCACTTGTTTTGGATTTTCAAGGATAAAACATGCTTTTTGGAGAATATATTCTAGAGGTTTTATTTTTTTTAAAAACGAAGGCTAATATATGTCTAAAAGAAAACTTGTAATATGATCTACAGAAATCTGGAGGTTTGGGGAAAGATTAGATGTTCCAGTATTTCAATGTTTCTGAGTGCTTGGGGTTCTGTAGAAAACCTCAGTCATACTTTGCCTAAAGCAAGTCTTAATTTTTAATTATGCGTAATAAATCCAGGCATATTTAATCCATATATTTCATGATTCATTTACACTTCAATCACTACGGTGTTATTTTGAAAAACTATTTGATGTCTATAAGCTCTTTGAGCCTTTAATATACGCTTGCAAAAACACAATCCCTCCCCATACACATACACCACACAGTTTGAAAATAGATCATTATATTTTGCCCAAGGTTAAAAAAATTCCCAAATGTTTATATTGGGGGTGTGGTTTGACTGTACACTTGGCTAGATGTTACATTCAACTAAAAATCACTCCTATGTGAATTCTTCTTTAAAAACCACATGAAAGGTTTTTTTTAATATAAGTATACAGTTCAGGGTGGTAGCCAAGTATACATAAATGTATTATCCAAATTATGCTAAATTCAGGGTTGCTCTCAGATGGTGTAATTCCTTAGAAACTCACAGTCCAACAAAACAATCACCTGGGAATGGGAAATTGGTACTCAAAGGGGGATGAGGTCTAAGGGAGGTGGGGGTGGACAAATGAAGATAGGAAGGTGGGGAGGGAGAATTCAGTCATGAAATTCAAGGCATGTCCTATAGAATTAAGAAAATTGAAGGAAAGGGTGAGGTTTTGAGGAATGGAGGGGTGATATTAACCAGATGCATTGTATTCATATACTTCTTTGTTGAATGGCAACTCACTTGTACAACTACTTTAATAAAAGCTTTGTAAAAGTTTATTGTACTTAACTATTCCAGAGACTCACTAGGAAAGGATATGATTCACTAAAGATCCAGAAGATATTTTATGAGCCTTTTATGACATCTTTCATATCAAGTAAAAAATTAAATCCAGATCCAGTCTTTAGTCTCTTCTCTGATATTTAGTCCAAAAAATAAAAATATCCGCTGCCTCTTCATGAAACTGTTCAAATACAGGATGATCTGCTAGAATACTGTTCCCATCCTTGTGTCACCTGCTCTTAAAAACAACACCTGACACAAATCCTACAGTCCTCCATTATCCTTTTCCAAGAGTGTCTAATCTGGGAAATGCAATTGTTCCCACTTCAAACCAGCAGAGATATGAGACAGGAGACTATGTAATCATAAAACTTGTACATCATTGCTCCAAAGATGACTTGTTCCAAGATAAACGCCTTCATTTTCAAGATAAAGAAATAAAGACGTGTGGAGCTAACATTCATTATCTTTCCTCTCCTTTTCCTCAGTCTACACATGAGAAAATGTTACATCATCAACCTCATCATAAAGACTGAGTTGCTGGAAACTTAACCAAGTTATATATCTCTCTCTCTTTATATATACATATATATATATATATATATATATATATATATATAACCTAGATAGTCAAAAATCTTCTTAATTTTCATAGGATTATTTTGGACAGTCAGCTGACCAGATCCAAGGCATAGTTTGGAAATGATTATTTCATTTTAGCACATCTCTTTGGGGCG
The DNA here is from genome assembly GCF_024711535.1 of Dipodomys merriami. Lineage (NCBI taxonomy): Eukaryota > Metazoa > Chordata > Mammalia > Rodentia > Heteromyidae > Dipodomys > Dipodomys merriami. The sequence continues at coordinate 1,476,393 of NW_027205603.1, read as the reverse complement.
CGGAAGTCGGTTATCATTATTTATCTGATTTATTTTTTTTAAGACATAGAACTGTGCCGCAGAAGATAGCACGCAAAACCCTAAAGTACTGTGAATCAGTTTCCACTGCTAATGAGAGAGATAGGACATGATACATCATGAAATACCAAGAAGGACAGATAACCCTGAGAAGGGCAAGGGATGATTACTTGTGACAGAATAGAATCTATACTATGGGGAGAAAAGTGGCATTTACCCAGAACAAGTTGCCCAACTAAGTTCTCAGCACCAGTGTCACCAGTTGAGAGATCTAAAACTCCTTAAGACTCACTTGTCCAGTTTGCATCAGAAGAAGTTTTAAATGTTTTCTTTTCTTTTCTGGTTGTGGGGCTTGAACTCTGGCCCTGGGTGCTGTCCCTTAGCTCTTTAGTTCAAGGAGAGCGCTTTACCACTTGAGCCACAGGGCCACTTCCGGTTTTCTGGTGTTTATTTGAGATAAGAGTCTCATGGACTTTTCTGCCCAGGCTAGCTTTGAACTGGGATCCTCAGATCTCAGCCTCCTTAGTAGCTAGGATTATAGACACGAACCACCAGCACCCGGCTTAAATGTTTTCTATCGGAAGAAATAATTTAATTCTCAATAATGTATATGATTTTTCAAAATTATATTTCCGTGTAAATACTTGGAAAGTAATTTTCACAATTCTACTGGAAGATGGGTGATGGCAACTGCTTATATCAATGCCCAAAGCAATGAATCAAACTCCCACTATAAGAATGAGAAAGAAGAGAATATTTTCAGTCTTTGTTACAGAAAAAAAAAATCCCTATGCCTCAATCTTCCCAACAGAAGATAGTTTTGTAAAAATGCAAATTTAAAGAATTGAAAGTATAACTTTCTCTGGTCTACAGATGCTTTAAGGAAATGTTCTAAGAAACAGTAGAATATTTCTTACGAACCTCTGGCCTCTGTTAAGAATGGAAAGCCAAACAAAATTCCAAAGGGATGGATTAACACCACCAGGAGAAGGCTAGAGTTTGAGTCTTGGAGTGAAACAAACAAATGCTTCACATTTTAAAATCTATTTTATAGGGCTTCCTTTTTAGAATAAAAACCAACAAGAAATGTGTGCTTGTCTTTTAAAACGTAATGGAAGTTTGTCATTGTCCTCAGAGAGAGATTTGCTTCTCACCTGCCCTTGTCTACTTTTAAAGTAGGTTTATATAATACACTTTTCAATAATGTCTGGGAAATTCTGTTAATTCATCAAAGGAAAAGACAAGATACTTACCACATTACAACCTAGTAATTGGAATTAAACAGAAACAGAAATTTCTTCTTCTTTTCCTAGTGGTACAGAAAACACTTTAACCTTGTGGTTCTTTGAGACAATTGACTACAGAGAGAGCCGGGCTGCGGGGGCTTGGTGGGGCTGTCTAATGTTACCTGTCTCCTTGTCAAATCACAGCTCTGATCTTTTGGCTCAGAAATTCACTCTGGTCACTGAAATGACTGTCTCCTTTTAATATCTACTGTGGAAAAGATTTCCTAGAGCCAGTCATTCTGGGGAGACTCATCTTCACTGAGAGCCCCTCAACTCCCATACAAATATCCCCTAGTGCAGAAAAGCTGGTTATTTTCACATTGAATCCTTGAGTCCTGCCCTAATTAGCATTTTTCCTTCTGCCATATTGCCTTCATGTGGCACACACCGTCTTCTGAGGCTTGGAGACACTAGACAGCATGATATTACTGTAATTTTGGGATATTATAAATAGTGAAGACACCAACTAAAGTGAGGGGCACCAAGACATCACTGGATTTCTGAGTTTGACTTGCAAAATAAATGTTAACAAGTAGGTCAATTCACAATGTTGTGACCCATCAACAATGAAATCTGTGGCTTTGATACCTTGAACTTGAATATACACCTTTGTTTAAAACCAGATTCCCCAAGTCCATTCTGAGTAGGGTCTAAAAGGCAGAAGGAAAATAGAGAACCAATAGTCTCCTAAAATAAAAGTGATAACGGACTTCCACATCTTCATCCCATTTGAAATTATCAATATTATCAGCCATAAATGGGCAATGATATTTTACCATGGTTTTAATTTCCATTTTCCTAATAGAAATTAAGCAGGCTCTCAACCAGTTGAACATACAACTACTGCCATCCGGCCCAGCAATTGTACTCTGTGTGTGCTCAAGGCAATGGAAACTCACATTGACAGAAACACATGTTCATGGCACATTTCTTGTGGCAGTAACAATGAAAACAATTCAAATGTCCCTCAATGGGTAAATATGATATAATAGCTAAAATATGATATAATTTACCACAGGATTGTTACTGGATAATAAAAAAAAGCTTATTGATATTCAGCAACCCAGACAAAGAATAATGCTAGGTAAAAAAAAAAGAGTCCATTTCAGAATGCTATAGACTGTGTAATTTTCTTTGCATAATACCCCCAAAATGAGCAAATTATAGAAACGGAGAATGGGTTCAAGGCCAAGACTGATGGAAGGAAAGGAGACAGGAAGGAAGTGGCACTAGTCATATCAGAGATTTATTAGGGGTCCTTAGGGCTGGCTAAATGTCCAACCTTTGATTGTAAAACTGTACAATTTTTATGAAATATTACCATTGAGAAAATCTAGGTACATGTTCCACAAACTCCCTCTCTAGTATAAAACCAAAATGTTTGGCAAAACATTGCCTTTCACCAGGAATACACTTTTTTAATTGTACGTTGATTAAGATCTACATTTATCTGTGTCGTAGTTTATATGTCTAATGTCATGCAGACTTGTATCTGGATTACACAGAACAATCATAAATTCAGCGGAAAAAAAAAAGAAAACCCAAGTCAGTGGTTCAATACTATCTAGTGCCATGAGTTGATTGGCTTCAGGGTTTTCCCCACCGTTTGAAGCAGATACGCTGATGTTCTTTCTGTAGACATATCCTGAAATGATTATTCAAAGTGAAATTCAATGTCATTCCCACACAGTCAGATCTCTTCAGATGTAGGCTCTTGACTCCTGTGGCCCAGGAGCTTACCGAGGCCAGCTTGTGAGAGGAGTAATGGAACTTGGTTACCTAGGGAAAGTGAATAAGCATTCTGTAGAATACTACTTTTTCAGTCTTAAAAAAAAAAGAAAACCCTAAAAACAGGTGGGTGGCTTTAAATGTAATTAGGGGGAAAAACAGATTCTAAGAATTCAGCGGGGTTGATACCCATTTGGAAAGACAGAAACTATTTTTAGCTGTAGAGAGGATGTGGTGAGAAACATGAAGGCTGCAGCTATGTAAATCCAAATAAAACACTTTTTAAAAAGTATAAAATGTATTATGATCATGCTACCGAAATGTAGGGAGATGACTGAAATTATTTTCCACTTTTAATCTCAAGAGGTGAAATTACCTGTGAATGGTATAATAGATTGAACAGAGCAAAACTATCTCAAGATTTTTGTTAATTATAGTATTGACTAGGTAAAATAATTAAGCCTGTTTCCTGAGAGAATTACAGTCAGCATTTTAAATGCTGGAAATGACACCTGGATGTCAGTCAATATAAATAGAATTGTTTGATTGGGAGTTGTAATCATTTCAAAATATTCTACCAACTCATTTTTTCCCTACCATTCTACTGTTTAATTTTCAGAGATGAGATTTTAGAACTATAAAATCTAATAGCTGTTTTCCTTAAAATGCCACAATGGAACTCATAAATATCTCTAGCAGATTTACACACATGATATGGCCTAAATGCACTCCTAAACTTGTTTCTTTGCCCTTAAATCTGTCTCGGCGCTCTTTCATCCACTCATTGACATAAAATCACTGTCTCAGGATGCTACATTTTCAGTATATTTCAAGCAGGTTTCAATTGAATAATCAAAAGGCAAGAAGTAGTTTATATACCTCTTATTAAAAGGAGCATATCAAAGAAATAAATGAGACATACCCTGATAACTTAATACAGTAAGATAGACCTAAATTCTTAGCCTATTTTTCTTGCTCATCCATATATTATGGGTAACGACTCTTGCTTTATTATCTTTAAATAGTTGCACAAATGTAGGTAACAATTCTTTCTCTTCAAATTGTTAAAATTAAGTGACATTGGATGTGCGGTTTGGCGAATGCTATAGACAATGGTATTAATGTTATTCTGTGTATATGTGATTATTATTGTCAATCAATGATGCTATTCTGATCCTGATAAAATCACAGGTTAATTCTTCACGAATTTTAATTTAAAAGTTATAGAAAAGAAAAGCAATTAACAGTTGCTGGCATAAACAATTTCCTCCTGGGTAAACAAGGCCCTTCCTCTCTGAAATTGGCAAACCGATTAATTACATTTGCCTTTGAGAGTTTCTCTCCTCATTAGAACTATCCTACTTAAGAAGCTAGTGAGATGCTCAACAGATACAGTAGATTGCTATATTTGATACAATTCACAATAAGTGAATACAGTGATCATTATTCTGTGGTATTATCTAGTTAATTTATTATCATGGAGTTGGAAATGGAAATTCTCTATCTTTTTATCCTCATTTTTAAGATTTTATATACACACACAATCTTCCAGTGAATCTTTTCTCTGAAACATTTCAAAAAATTAATAACTAAATGCAAGCATAATGTAGTCATCATGCAGAAGCCTGGCCTACCTTCAATGTATCTATGCTACAGAGACAATAACTCTTTCGACATGCCAATCTGGTTCCTACCTTTCCTACTTGATCTGTAATATAAATAATCAGTATCCATTACTTATGCTTTCTCAATGGAATTCTAGGCATCCATCAGAAAGAATGACATTGCCCCATTTGTTAGGAAATGGAAAGACTTGGAAAAAATTATATTAAGTGAAGTAAGCCAGGCCCAAAGAAACATAGGTCCCATGGTTTCCCTTATTTGCAATTACTAGTATATGTCTGAGATAAGCAGAAACGGTCAGATAAGTTGATGTTAGGCAAAATGAATCCCAAGATAAGAACACAAATGGTTTTTCTTTCTTGCTATTGTTTTTAACATATTTATAAGGTATTTCTTTGTTGCTTTGAATGTCCCTCCCCCAGGGTATAACCCTTATTTTCACTGTATTTGATGTTGGTATACTTTGTGGAGGGGAAGGGAAAAAACAAATTGTTTAAATAGGGATACAGGTGAATCCATTGCAACAATGAGACATTATATTGGAAAACAAACTTTATAACTTTGCCTGGGGGCGGGGGGGGGGAGAGGGGAAGAGGGCAGAGATGGGAAGAGATGGGAATGGGAAACAAAGGAAGAGTCAACAATGCTTGATAAGAAATGTACTCATTACCTTGCCCATGTAATTGTAACCCCTCTATACAGTATTTTCACAAGAAAAAAACTTATTAATAAATAAATAAATAAAATATGCTTTCTAACTGTTGTGTTTAGATTAGGTTTTGATAGATAAAAAATTTTAACAACTTTAACATTTAGACCAGGTCAAATGCTTCAATGTAATATCTCTATCTGTCTCTTTTGTCTCTTCCCTGCTCGCATCCTTACCAGTTAAGAGCTATGTCACTGTTAATCTTAAGGAACTACTTTCCTGTACAAACTTCATAGAGATGTTGGCCTGGCTCCCTGGATTCAGGGAAATGGGTTAATCTTCACTTAACACAAGTGCCTTCCTCTATATCTTTTTGCTAACACAGAATTATCTCAATTTTTGTCCTTTTTCAACAACAGGAAACTGGGAAAAGATTAGAGATCAAACACATTAATTATGCTCTTCTCTGGGCAAAGGAGAGATTTTAGACTAAAGATACTTTCTAGATGATAATTTTCCCAAGAAAATCAATGGGTAATTGATTTTATAGTAAGCCATGCAGCTTGAAAAATGTAAAACACACAAAAATGTGTAAGAAAATCTCGATTAAAAATTGAGAATGAAAGTAGACACCCTGTTGAGTCAAAAGTTGCAAAAATAAAGATTTAAAAGAGGAAAAAAAACAAGAAAATATTGTCTGCTGATAAGTGACAAAGGTGACAGAGACAGAAGACTAACTTCTAGACTTCAGTGTAAAATTCTTGACTCTTGTTTTGTGGCCACCTTAGCAGATACTTATGTACTTTTCATTCTTTCTCAACAGTCTTCAGAGGTGTCTTCTCACAGATTTACCAAGCTGAGAGGGTTTCATGTTGTTGGCAGTCTTTCAGTATACACCAATCACTGAGAACAAGGAAAAGAGAAACATGGGAATATTATTCCTAAACAAACTCATCAGCAGTGTTAGTAACTTTTAAATATTATCAGTGGTCTATTATGTTGTACCAGGTATATGCTTCCTGGATGAAGAACAATTTTGGGGAGAGTAGTCTATAGAACAATTGAAAGCAAGACCGCTTACAGGGTTATTTTCCTAGCATAGGGATGAATTCTCAAAGAGAGGAGACTTGATTTGACAAAAGACACTGGACCCTGAAGGGCACTGTCCCTCAACAAAAAGTGAATATTAAATCACATTCTTGAGTGCAAAGTGGTGAAAACTGAGTATGCAACTCAGGTACCATTCAAAGATCTGATTTTATTATTTTCCCAGACCTCCTTAAGTGAATCGTTTTAGAGACAAAGCTTTCTCTACCACGTGACAAGTCAAGTTGCCGTATTTGTACGATTTTGATTCACAATACTTCTGAGAAGATAACACTTATTTGTCATAAGAACTTTCAAAATTCTTTCCTTTTTGTCCACCTCTTCCAATAAGTTGGCCATTGACAGAGACGCTGTTATCAAGCCCTTCTGTGCCTTTGTTTCCCCTCAGAATAGGTAGTCTTCATTGATGAACAGCTTCAACAATCTTTCCTGGAACTTTTTTTTTAATAGCGTGCAAAGCATTCTCATTTGCATTTCCTACAGTTGGAGTGAGGTGATATGCCCAGGTATTGGGTTTACAGTGGTAATATGAACTGATTTCTTTTCTAAACTCCAGGGAGACACTCAATCATGAAGCGGCACGGAGTGACTCCACTGGAATAAAACAGAGTTATCAGGATACTCTGTCTGAGGCATTATAATGACTCTCTTGGTGACAGCTTGTCTACAGCCTGGTGGGATTAATAAAAGAGCACTTTTTTCTGGGGGAAATGATGGGGCTGGCATGGCTTTCATGTAAGCTGCCAAAGCATATACCCTGCTAAACAGAGTGCCTTCACAGTCCTCCATGGACAAAGGTACCATGGAAAAGAGTTGATTAGTGCTGGTGTTTCGTTTTTATTTTTAAGAAGAACCTTTAATTACTTCAAAGAGGTATTTCTTTCCACCACCCTTAGAATACCAACAATATCCTATTTACATCACACAGCTTAACTGTACTCAGACCTCCTCGACTCCCAAAGCACATATGTGTGAAAGGGATGGCACTGAAATATAGCTTTAGAATGTAGTCGACACTGTTAGCAATAAAGTTGACCTCTGTTACAGTCAATGGACAAACTTGAGGGTCATAAAGGGCACCAGACTGGGATTTGGGGGAGGGACTTCAGAAAGAAGAATTTAAATTCTTCAGGGTCCAGTGTCTTTTATACAGAGCAAAACTACATTATATTTGATTCAGAAGTAAGTGACCTTATTCAATCTTATCAGAGACTCAGAACAGCTGATTATTTGTGATGACTGGCACATTTTTTTAACCTACAAAGTTAACAAGAGGAAGTCAAAGTTGTAGAATGAACTAGAAAAGGAAAATGCCACAATAAGGGTTTTTTGTTGTTGTTGTTTGGTTTTTGTCTTTGGTGGGGGGGGCAGGGATGATTAGGTGGGGGGGGAGGGGGGAAGGATGGGAATGGATGGGAAGGGGAAACAAAGGAGGAGGCTACAATGCTTGATTATCTCATTATCTTGCCCATGTAATTATAACCCCTCTGTACAGTATTTTCACAATAAAAATTTTAAAAAATGTATGCTTATTAAGATCTGTAAGTAATAAAGGAAAGCCAATCTTGGAAGATTTTCTGAGTTATTTTTATAACAGACAGATTGGGGGATTCAGACTGTCTACCATGCAAATACACATTTAAGTTCTCACCAAAACAAAATGGAAAACATCCTTGAATTATTGAATTCTATATGTCAGTATTCAAATAGAAGAAAGAAAGAGGGCAGGACGGAGGGAGGGAAGGAAGGAAGGAAGGAAGGAAGGAAGGAAGGAAGGAAGGAAGGAAGGAAGGAAGGAAGGAAGGAAGGAAGGAAGAAAGGAAGGGAGGGAGGGAGGAAGGGAAATATGAGTGTATGAGAGATTGGGGGGGGGGCTTCTGACCTTAAATGATTACTTAATTACTTATTTGTTAAAGGACCAAGATGCTCACTATGATATTTGGGTAAGGTCAATTTGAAAACACACTTTGGTGGGAAAGAGCCATCCAATGTCTATCCAAAAATACAATTTACAAGCAGCTGATGTGGAAGGGAGAAATATCTAGAAGACACCTTTGGACCCAATGGGAGAAATGTAATAACTAAAGAACATTGAATTCAGGAAAAAAGCCTAAAGAATATTCACTGAAACAGTGGAACTTTTGGGTGGAAGAGTTCTCAGTATATCCAAAATTTTCTACAATGAAAATAATTAAAAAGAGAAGGAAGGAAGTATTATGTAAACTGCCTGGACCTGTGTTAGGGAACTCTTAGTTTTAATTTTCTTCACTCATATGTCATTCCTTTTATTATTTGATTAAAATGAACAGATTTCATTGAAAACTGTACCCGTCTTTGCCTTGATAGGCCCAGGATGGTGAACTGTGAAGAGGACCAAGAATGGAGAATACTGTTGAGTATTCTTCCTTAAAACACCTCAGAAAGATGATCTCTTTTTTCTTTTCTTTTTTCTTTTTTTCTTTTTTTTTTTTTGTCAGTCATGGGGGCCAGAACTCCAGGCCTGGGTGCTGTCCCTTAGCTCTTCAGCTCAAGGCTTGTGCTCTACCTCTTGAGCCACAGCACCACTTCTGGTTTTTTCTGCTTATAAGGTGCTGAGGAATTGAACCCAGGGGCTCATGCATGCAAGGCAAGCACTCTAGCACTGGGCCACCTTCCCAGCCCCAGAAAGATGATCGTTATTTAAAGGAAAGTTAGCCACACTGTGTTTATACTCTAATATTCAGAATGAAGATTCATTCCAGGTATGTTTCTCTATGATGCTAGTGACAATGTCTCACCTTTTGGAAGAGATTATTGGCAGGGATGACAAAGTGGAAGACAGTAAATGAAATAAATGAAGCTATGAACAAATCTTCAATAAATCTGTTATTTATGAGCTAATAGTTATTCAAGATCCAATTTAAAAAGCAGTAAGAGTCAAAAGTCTGTCCCAATGAACAAAGAAAGCAGTCAATTTGCATAATATTTTGGGAAAAAAACCCACTAATCAGAAAGGTAAAAGTAAGTCATCAAGAGACTTACCAACCAAGTCAGTCTCCTGTTAATTCAGAAATGAAAAGTCAATGACCTAACTGCCCTACAGTGTCAAGGATTAACTTAAAATTAAGCCATCTTGGTATGTGGAGCATATTTGAAGTGTACTGACTTATTTTCTCTGGAGGGCAAAAGCTACTGAGTATGTTGGCCCTTCTATGCTTTTTCTTACTGTGGCTTATTCTAATAACACCTTACAGTAGTACTCAAAGTTGTCTCAGGATAAATCAAAGCAATTCCATCAGAAGAAGTATCTCTGCCAAAAAGTTAATTAAAGCAAACTAAGAAGAAAATAGGGGAAAAAGGTCTCATAGGTGACTCTGCTGGTTCATTTGCAATTTATAACTACTTTTATTTCTATGTTCCCTTCTGCTCCAAGGTAAGAGCTGTAATTTGCAACTGATTTAGAATTTACAACCAATTTATTTTTTTAACCAATTTATTTTTTATCACTTGGTATATATTCCTTCATTATCATTTTCTGATCTGAAATGTATCTCCTTAAATTGAGATCTTCATTAAGATAGTTTTGGAAGGAGTGACTATGCTGACAAAATTGACTACCCATTGAAATAAATGTTTGAAAATATTGATATTCTTTATTAACATCAAGGATCTTCATGAATATCTGGGATTACCCATTTCTTTGCTTTTAAAACATTAGCCAAAAAGAAATGAAACTCTTACAATGGTTTCCCACTACGTTATGTAAATGTAGTAAATGCCAAACCAATATCGACAGTATTTTAATACAAGGATCTTAACTTCAGTAATGCATACTGTGAAACTCATAAGAGACAATATAACCATGCTAAATACAGACATAATTAAAGTACACAGTTATACCCATTAATGGTTTTGTTTAAAAAAAATGGACAAGAAGCCAAAGGAGATGTCCAAAGTAAAAACGTACAAGAGAATTATGATAGTCACTCCACTTATAAGCAGTCAAATGAGACTGTTGCTTGAGATTCATCAGCTGTTTTCTTATCAATTTCTATGTTAAAACCCAGATGCAGTGATTATTTTAACTGTACAGCTTCTTCCCTGATGGAAACAGTAATCCATGCTATACCTTGTACTCAGTCCACAGGCCAGAACTGTGCCCTCATTTGAAGTAAAACACAAGAATTCAAACTCTGGGGCCGGGAAGGTGGCTCAGTGGTAGAGCACTTGCCTTGCATGCATGAGGCCCTGGGTTCAATTCCTCAGCACCACATTAGCAAAAAGAAAAAAGGTGGAAGTGGCGCTGTGGCTCAAGTGGTAGAGCGCTAGCGTTGAGCTGAAGAGCTGAGGGACAGCGCCCAGGCCCAGAGTTCAGGCCCCACGACTGGACCCCCCCCCAAAAAAAAAGATTGCTTAATTCTGATTAGAAAGGGAATCTTTAAGCAATTCCATTGACAGGTCAGGGTCAAGGCCCTTCAATGCAAATAAGAAGAAGTTACCTATACAGGTATTCACCTTGTCCCTGAGACAGGTAAGATATCTATTTTAGTAACAACCATTCAAAGCTTTGAGAAACATTCAGATACTAGCAACTGGATTCTCTACTTACCTTTGCATATCCAAAAACGTTAACACCATATGAAAGTGGACCATATAAAATGTGAGCTTAAGGTGCCATTTGTTTTCTTTTTTCTTTTTCTGTGTGTCAAGTTTCTCTCTTGATATCTGGAATAGCTAAATGAAGTAAGCCTATCAAAGGAAAAATGTATTTTTAATGGAAAGAGCAGGATATGAGAAAGTGGTATGACATATGGCAGAATCATGATAAGTAATACAGGACCATGGTGACGAAGATCTATAGCTGACGACTGCTCATGCATATCACTAATATTATAGTGACAAACCAATTTATCATGAAAAAGTTTTTTGTACTAAAGACACCCTGGGAAAAGAAAGAAAACTATACAAATATCAATTATAAGAACTAGAAACACCTACTGAAAGCCTTTTATGACAATCTCTACCTATCCACCCATCTATTAGGTATCTATCTATTCATCTATTTATCTCAAATGTCAGAATATATGATAACATAGTATGTAAATTAACACACAATGTTAAGAATTTTCAATGGATTTCAGATCTATGGAAGTCCTTCACACTTACTTAATGTTATTGTCAATTTTAACATAATCTATCTGGGTTAATATTTATATTTCCGAAGAGGAAAAGAATCATAGAGAAGAAAGGCTAACACAGCAATGAAGTTATGAAAAGTGATCCAACTTCCTGATGGTTAATTCTCTCCAGGTTAAATTTCATTCGTGGAATTTGTGATCTTTAGATGGGTCAGAATACCTCAATGTAGGATATATGAGCTTTGGTTAATTGTTACTTTCTGACACTACCTGAGAGTCTCTATCCTAAATCACAGAAATGTTTTCATTGTGTAATTGCTTAGGTAGTTTATTATTAGAATTATTTCCCTATTTGCAGAGAAAGTTTGCTGAATAGTGAATTGGAGTAATTTTTGACAACTCTACAGTTACTATTTTTTCCTGTTTGTTAACATTAAAAGTCACATTAGGTAGAATAGTTTCAATGCTTTTGCCTTTGATAATCTGAGTTACATTCAATTAATAAAATGATTCCCATTTCAGGTTGTGCAATGTGTTACTAGACTGCTGTACTAGTTTGCTTATGCATGCACAAACTTGGGTTTTGTTCTTTTTCCACCCCACCCTTTTTCTTCTTTGAAGTTGTTGCCTTCTTAATCAAATGAAGTTATAATACTTACTTATATAATTAGAGCATTGCAGACATCCTAGCTATTTACTTCTTTCTTTGGTGTACTTGAATGATAGAATCAGCTCCCTAATCTCAACAGTCCATACTCCCTCATGTTCTAAGTCTTGATTCTGCTCCCCACACCCAGGAATTTGCACTTATTTTATGGGAGAGATGCTTGTTAAGCTGCATGGAAGCTCAAAATCATGAACCCAAGTGAAAACCAGGCAAGATGCTCTCGATTCTTCAGGTAGTGTCTATTCTTATCCATTTCCTTGCAGGCAGTGGTCTCTGTGTAAAAAGGGAAAAAAAAAGAATACAGGGATGGAGAAACACAAAACCAAAACTAAATAAAGGCATATTTCTCTCTTTAAAAATTTCTGCAGCTGGGACTGGAGAAAGCAGACTGACAGACAAACTAGTGGAAACAATGCTAGCCACTAAAGAATTGAACCCAGATTTCTATTTGCAGCTACTTTATCATTCGACACAATACTTCATTGGTAAAATCAAGGTGACCTCAATCCCTATTTTGTGTGCCTTTTTTTTGGTAAGAATACAACTGACTTAGGCAATTAGCACAGTCCAAAGCATGGAATGAGAATCTAGGGTATAATGAGCATGTGTGTGTGTGTGTGTGTGTGTGTGTGTGTGTGTGTGTGTGTGTGTGTGTGTGTGTGTGTTGTGTGTGTGTGTGAGAGTGAGAGAGAGTGTGTATGTGTGTATGTGTGTGTGTGTGTGTGTGTGTGTGTGTGTGTGTGTGTGTGTATGGGGGTAAGCCCCAGGTCAAAGGAAGGGTGTTCATTCACTTAAAGACATTTAGAAATTACCTCTGGTGGTTTCTTGCACAGTTCTTGGACATATGCACTAGTATTTTCTTTTCAGAAAATGATGAGAGCTGCAAAAATACTTGCATCTTGTTTTGTTGAGGAAAAAGAAATCCTCCATTTGAATGGCTAGTCTCTCAATTGATAAAGTAATGAGGCTAACTCCAAGTACAGTTTTATCAGGACCCCCTGAAGAGCCAGCATCCATGAACAACGTGAATGCATCTTTTGTCATTGGCTCCTGTGAGCCGGTGCCTTTTTTTTGCCATTCAGTCGTACATGATAGTTAAGGAGATAAATGAATTCAAAATGCAGAGAACTATACAGCAGGTTTTTCTTTTTTTTTTAATCTGTCTCCATTCTTCCCCTACTTCAAAGTTGATTTGACAACCGAATTTATTTCACATTGCAATTGCTACAGGTTAATAATATTGTTTTATCAGGGAACATTTATCTTGAGGAAGAAAGTTACCCTAATACAGGAGATAACTTATCCAAGGACAAATAGAAAGGGGGCTGTGTCTAGAGGGCAATGCTAATTCCTGGTATGCTATAAAAATAAATGAAATCTGATTAACACTACTGGAGGGAAGAATAAGTCACCATTTCTATGAAATATTATTTTCCTGATTGGAGCCATTTCCATTTTTGTCAGCTTAAAACATTGTATTAAAGATGAGATGACTTTAGAACTGTGACAGATATCTCAAGCCCTGTGATTATAAATGGTGTTATAGGCTTGTAATCCTGAGGGTTTAGTCTAAAGTATTTTCTCCATAAATTGAAAAAGAAGCACAGTAGGAATTCAGAGGGTTTTAATTAAAGTTGTTCAAAAACATTTAATGGGAAATTTAAAGGCTAGCTCACTAAGTAATTTTGATAATGAATTTAATTTATAGGAGAAATTTCTTAGCAAATTTGGCAATTCCAAAATAGCCTACATAGGCATAATATATATTTTCATGGAAGCATTATTATTAATTACTTTGCTTTTTACTAATTCACAAAGGTTAGTTCATAGTCTGCTCCATTCAAATATGTATTATTAACCCTGTCACCTACAACTGGTAACACTGCTTCTTAAAGAAGGAAAATTAGCCGAAGGGGTGGACAGCATTGTCTTAACCATGCAAATAACTTCTTTTTATTGGGAGGTTGGAGGGTTGGAGTTCCTTAATGTATGAAGTGGAAGCAGTTTTAGTCTCAAGTGAAGGAAGAATGCAGGGCCATGATTTATTTAGAATAGAACAGTTGAGACACATCCAGGGTAATACTGTGCGTCCTTGTTTCCCTGTGAAGTTGCCTGCAGCACTGGTTGGCGTCTCTCATGGTTTCCCAACTCAGCAGCACCAACGCTTAGCAATGCCAAGGAATGAATCTGAGGTTGCGCAAAACCAAAAGGAATAAGAGAAGCCAGGTGGGTTGTTAACTGTAGTCCTTCAGCTGTGACTTGGGCTGCAAATCAACCCACTAAGAAGGATGGGAGCTTGTGGTTCTGTGAATCCTCTAGGACATCCAATGTGTTTTGGCAATATGATTCTGTCCACTCAGAAATGCATCCTGGTGACTAGAAAGAGGGCAGGGTTAATTAACCCTTTTAGGGAGGACAGGAATTTCAAGGAGGACAGGATTTCCATGTGCTGGATTAATAATCCTTTTCACTTGTTTAGGTAAGGTTGAGGGAGCAACAGTAGATCTCGATACCTACAGAGATGACTAAAAAAGGAGAAAACAAAATGAGATCAAAGCATGTTATTGCAAGAATGGTGCATTGTGGTACCCGTGTAAGTTCAGTTTTTTTTTCCAATGTGTTATTTGAACATATATCCCAAAACACAGGAAATTTTATATAGGAAAATATCCAGTCACTGTGTCTTTTTTTTAAGTCTCGGGATCTGAATTTCTGGGCTACTTTCTACTTTAGGTATTCTCAAGTTTTCAGGTGCACAAATCAACAAGGAGTAATGAAAATGTTAAAAAAAAAAAAGACTGAGAATTTAACTTGAGGCATCTGAAGGACGGTCCACCCAATGTTGAGAAGTAGTTTTTCTCTTCAGTGATGTTTTTTTGTTGTTGGTATTGGAGAGTGTTTGCTTGAGACAAGATATCTCTACATCACCTGGGCTGGCCAGGCTTGGCTTCTTAGCACTGGGATTATAGGTGTAATCTCTAAAATTTCATAAGTAAATGGAAAAGGATGAGGAAGGTTCTGAAGGAAGAAGAAGGAGAAAACCCTGTTCCACTGGTTTCTTTTTCTCATTTTGAGGAAAATTGCATTCTATTTCCAATAAATGATTTCCTGTGTGAAAGCCATTCAAAACCAACCAAACAACCAAACAAAAAAGCCAGTCTGGTGTCATTGGGACCGTTTGCAATCCCAGAACTCAGAAGGCTGTGGCCTGAGGATCACTGTGAGAATCTGATTTTGTAAGATATACATGTCATTTGACATGAACTGATTTCATCTTCTGACTAAACTTAGAAGCACCATATTCTCCCTACCCCTTTGTATACACAGTACAATTAATGCCTAGTAAGAATTTGTAGAGAATCACGTAGACACCCAGTGTCAGATCCAGAATTTGGGTCTCGGGCCAGCTCCAGGATCCATGCAATAGTCCTGGCTCAGTCTGTACAAATAGCATTTATGTTAGAAAGTCCTATAAACCACACTTTCCACCTTTGCCTTTGATAACTCAATTGGCTATGTAAAATAGTCTAATAGATGCTGCTATTTGTTCCTGATTCATAGAGAGTCTTCAAGCACTGTATGTTTAGTATGAGAAGTCAGCAATTTTTCTGAGGCCAGGTATGTTTCTACAGCCTCCTGCCTGTCCTTGACTCCTCACAGCTATCACCCTTGCTTCCAGAAAGTTGAGTTATTTGTGTGCTATAGACTGTGAAATCAGAGACAGTCTGTTTCTATGGGAACCGGCTTTATTTAATCCAAGAGGGCAGTGAAGAGTAATTTGTGAATGTTATAGAGTAAAGAGAAAGTTAGCCACACATCGTAGTCCTCAGTTTGAAACTCCATTTCCTCCACTTGCTTTTTGCTCCCCTCAGAAATTCCTTTTCATCCTAGGTAGCTGAAGGGCTTGTAGCATCTCTCCTGACACCTTCCACCAACCTGTATCCGTCTTCTCAACATCTAAGAACACACAACGATTTCTCCTCACAGAACACAGTGACTTCTGTGCTGATTTCTCTTGTCCAGAAATCAGAAATTATAATCATGGAATATATAGACCATATTTCTTTAGTAGAAAAGCCTTAAGAATTACTGGAAAGCAAAGAAAACTGGAAATAAGAAAGCCAAGATTGATATTCTTGCTTTTATTTCTGGATGACTGTGATTCATCAGTTTCTTAACTTAAATTTTAACTCAAGAATAAAGGGAAAACATAGGTTAGGCCTAACTTTATACATCCCTATTCTTTATTGGGTTTTTAAAATAATATTAGGTGGTAATAATGGAAAGGGTGACATTGATCTAGATACATTGACTCATAAACTGATTTGTTGAATTAAAATGCCTTTGTTCATCTACTTAATAATATAAAAAATAAAATAATATTAAGAATGACATTTCCTTTCTAGCCTGTTTATAGCTAACTCTAGTGTCTTTAAAATTTCTTACCATAAATGATACACTCGCTGATAGAAACTGATACCTGAAAAAATATTATAATATTCTGCATAATATTACTATTATATACAAGTAGTATAACCTGTGTTTTATTAAAAATATCCCCATTTAAAATAAAGATATGTTTTATAAGCAAAAATAGCCACAAAGCATTTCTAATAATCTAAATAATACCTAACATTAATAGTGCAGGTTAAGCCGGGCACTGGTGGCTCACATCTGTAATCCTAGCAACTCAGGAGGTTGAGATCTAAGAATCGCAATTCAAAGCCAGCCTGGATAGAAAAATCCCTTGAGACTCTTATCTCCAATAAGCTATCCAAAAAGCCAGAAGTGGTGCTGTGGCTCAAGTGGTAGAGCGCTAACCTTGAGCACAAAGAGGCTCAAGGACAATGTCCAGGCCCTGAGTTCAAGCCCCAGGATTAGAAAAAAAAGTTCAGGCTAGCTTTCAGAAAGTATAAATTTGGAGAACAAACACAGTAACACAAAAAAGTTGTGGTTTTTCAGAATGATTCTATCTTTTCTCTTAATTTTATTCAAAGCCTTCTAAGCACATGAAATCAACATACAAATGATTGTACTATCAGATAAAATTAAACTTATTTTATAGTTCTAGATCAATAAAAAGAGTGAAAATATGACAACAGATTCATAAATGGAATTAGATATAAAAAAGCCAATATTAAGAACCACATAAATGTAAAACTGTTACAAAAATCCCCTAAATGAATATGTTTATTTAGTGTACAAGGCACTTTTAAGATTTCCAGCAACCTTAGAAGAGTAATGAACATCCCGAATGTATATAATCTTCCCAAACTATTTTTTCCTCTGATTCATTTTATAATCATTCCAAAGGACAAATCAATTACTTTGAGATAAACCCATACCTCAACTATCGGAGAGCTGTAACATTTTCCAACATTTCTACTGTGCACACGTTAAAAAGTCACCCGGAAAAATAAGTGTCTCCACCACAAAAGCAGATTGCAACGTTTGTCATCCTTTTGGACTTTCTCCCAAAGGACTTAATTATTGTAGTGCCCCAAGCATATTTGCTTTGACATTATTGGTTTGGCAACTGAGTAGCATTATGATTTAATAAACAAATAGGTCTTTCAGTTCTCATTTTAGAATTTCAGACAGCACAATACTTTTCAGGTCAAGTTTGTACTAGTATTTCCTTATTGGAAATATTTTCAATGTTCTATACAGTGGCAGCGCTGAGCTGCCATTATCATAGAGCTGGGCACCAGTGGCTTATGTCCTATAATCGCAGCTACTCGGGAGGCTAAGGTCTGAGAATTGATAGTGGTTCGAAACCAGCCTGGCAGAAAAGTCTGTGAGGCTGTTAGTTTCAATAAATCACCCAGAAAATGCCTTCAAGTAGTGTTAGGGCTTACGTGGTAGAGAAATAGCCAGGAGCACAAAGAGGCTCAGGGACAGCACTCAGGCCCTGAGTTCAAGCCCCAGAACTGGAAAAAAAGGGGAAAAAATCATAAAAGCCAATCAATATCAAAAGAATGATCAAAAGGCATCAAAGGACACTTTAAAAAAATGAAGGATAACAATTTAAGATATGGAAGTCCAAGGCTTTTATATAGTGATACTTAAACTGACTTATAGTACACGTGATGTAAATTTTCTTCAGACAAACTTTAGATTTTCTTGATTTATTTGTGTTTGTGTTAGTGTTGCTCTCACTCAGTGGCATTTGTATTCCAACAACATGTATGTTTTAAATTAACATTACTATCTGACTACCTATAATATGGTCTATGGCTATCCTTCTAATTATCTTCTTAACAACCACTATCAGCCTTTTAAATTTTCTTTGTTGTCAGTTTGAAAAAGGGACAGTGCAGTTAGAGTTAACTATTGTTTTAGCCTTTTTGATTACACATTTCACCTTTTGACCTTCTGGAAATCATGTGACACTCACTTAAGACTTTTGCCTAATTACCTATCCAATTTTCTTATCTTCCTCTTCCTCTACACTTTCTTTTTTTCTTCCCTTAAAGTTTCTGAGTACAATATAACTGAGGTCAGTGCTAAAGTCATGGTAACCTTGTGAGAACTTTTTCCATAGTCATTGCAAGATAACCAATTAATGACTTATTGCTTTATCTCAGGGGCATTGTACATTCTGTGTTCTTTAAGTGGTAATTAATTTGGCCAACTTTCTCTATTAGGTCTAACAAGACTCACAGGAAGAGTTTAATTTGTGCCTTCCTTAGGTAGACTTCATAACTTCATTGTACACGTATAGAATAATTTTCTACCCCATGACAGAATTTACTACACTTGATATCCTTTCACTTTTTAAAAAGAACATGACCACATTTATATAAATATATGAGGGGGAAATGTTTTTATACTTGTGATATTCTAAGAATTTAAGATATGAGCCAGAGGTTCTAAAAATATGGTCTTCTGAAACCTGGGTCTCACTAAGATCCCCTTGGGGGTTTTGAAGTTCAAAGGTGCTTGCATAATAGCAAAATATTGTTTACTATTTTCATTATGTTGATGTTTTCCCTGGAGGTGAAAAGAAGTAATGACTAATGGTTGGTGGGTTAGCCTCTGCTAAACTACCAAAGGAGACATGGAAGTCACTTAAGATTGCCTTGGAGAGAGCAGTAAAAGTAATTAATTCTATTTGAAATTTCCCTTTAAGTACATATTTTAAACAGTATGTATGACAACATGGTAATTCCCACAAAACTACTTATTTGGAACAGTGCAGTAATATTAAAGAAATAGATCTTGTAGAATTGAGTTGTGATATAACTACTCACAGTTTTCTTGGGAAACCATTTTTATTGAAAAGAATGACTGATTGAGACATTTCCTTTTCAAAAACATTATATCTATTACTTCAAGAAAACTCAAATTGTATTACATGGGATCAACAATAAAATTCAAGCTTTCCAGCAATACCTAGAGTTTTGGAAAGCTTCTTTCTGGCATCATAACTTTGATCGATCCTGAATTTTCAAAGTTTAGTAATAAAATTAGATGTAGTAGGGATGTAATATGATAGGAGAAATCACTTGAAATACTCGTGGAACTCTATGAGACAATATTTCTTAAATGGTCCTGTGTAAATCATTATTATATAGGTGTATCTTCTAGATCTAATATCCACATATGAGAGAAAACATATGAACCTTATCCAACTGTCTAGCTCATTTAACATGACAACCTTCAGTATCATTCACTTTCTTGAAAACAAGGTGATTTCATTCTTCACTGTGGTTGAACAATAAACAGCTTATTGTGTGTGTATATATGCATGAGATATATATCTATACACATATCATATATGCATATATATGTATAGATACATATATGCTCAGGTATGTGAGCATACATATGTGTGTGTTCTTGGTCCATTCATCAGATGTAGAGCACCCAATTTGTTTCAATATCTTCGTTATTTCAATAGTGCTACAATGACCACAGGTGTTCAGGTACTGCTACTATTTCCTGACTTCCATTTCTTCAGATAAATGCAGGAGGGTTATTGCTCGATCATATGGTAGTTCTAGCTTTAGAAGACTTATTTTTTGAAGAATCTCATATACATTTTCATTCCCACTAGCATTGTTTTTAATGTCCTTGATAATAGCCATTCTGACTAGAGTAAGCTGAAATTGCAATGACCTAATTACATCTTAAGATACATATTATGTATATATAATTTATCCTATTGCCCATGATAATTGAGTTGGTGTTATTGTTGAGCCTGAACTTTCCTCTGGAGGCAGATGTGTTTCGATGCTTTGTTGCCATCTGATGGGACTTTGAGGAAACAATTGACTCATGAAGGCTTCAACTTCCTTAATGGATCAATCCCTTAATGTATTTATGATTTAATAGTATTAATGGGAGGTGATGAATACTAGGAGCTAGGCCTTGGAGGTAGTGGGTCATTAGTAACGTACATGATTGTTCTGAGATGTGTAGCTTTCTTTCACCATGCCCTTTCACCATGATAGTTCCATCCTACCACAGGTCTAAAAGTGCTAGAGTCAGCCAATTATAGACTGAAATCTCTGAAGCTGAAAAAAAAAGTCTTTCCTCCCTTCAATGTTTATCGCAGGTTCTTTTTGTCTTTTCTTGATCACAGTGATGACTAGGTGATTAACATGCAAGGAATCTCTCTTGAGATCAAGCTCTTGGCACAGTTAATGATTTCGTAAGTCACTGGGCGGCAAAGAGAATATGATGTAGAAAATGGAAGAACTGGCCCTAGACAAACATGAACCTCTCTGAAAAACAAAGTATAAAAGTCTGTGGTGGTGTTCAAATGGTAGAATGTCTAGCAATTTCTAGGCCCTGAATTCAAAGCCCAGTTCCATAGAGAAAGAGAAAGAAATAGAATGAGAGAGATGACAATGCTTTCCACTGTAATTATATAGTTTAATGATTTTAGTAAATTTATATAGACGTTTAAATCATTAGTACCATCTGTGGGGGGTTGTTTATTGTTTGGTTTGTTGCTTTTAGGACTTGAACTCAGCCTGGGCACTCTCCCTGAGCTCTTTTGTTCAAGGTTACTGCTCTACCACTTGAACCAGAGCACTACTTCCAGTTTCTGGTGATCAACTGGAGATAAAAGTCTCATGGACTTTCCTACTCAGGCTGGCTTTGAACTGCAATTCTCAGAGTTCAGCCTCCTGAGTAATTAGCATTATAGGTGTGAACTACCAGTGCCTAGCCTTATAGTTTTACATAGTCATTTACATCCATTCTCTGCTCCTACTTTAAGCTTTAGGTAGTCTCTGATCCACCCTCTGTTTCTACAATATTTTTTCTAAGAACTTGCTTATCTTCTCATTCCTCATACATATAAAAGCAGTATAATGGATCTCCCAAATATAAAACCAAAATGCTAGCAAATAGTGTCTTCAGTTTTAATTGAGAACAAAATAAAGAGAAGTAGTTTCACCCCATGGGATATTTATGAGAAAAAAACTTCAGTTGATATAATAAAGAAAATGTCATGGAAAAATCTCTGAACAAAATGTCATATATGAAATAAAAGTCCCCTTCAACTTTTACTTCCAGTGTGTAATATCCAAGGTCATTTTCACATCGGTTTGGGAGCTGCAGTTCTTGCCAAGTAACAGAGCATGTACCGGATGGTTAGTGCTGTTATTTTCTGAACAGTGAAATGAATGCTTAAACAACACCTTTAAACAGCCCACTCCATTGGCCATAATATCTACAATGAGTTCCTTTAAAAGAAAGACAAATTTTGAGCGTTAGATAATTTAATAGTTTATTATCTGTTGCAAAGGTTTCTAGTTACAGACAGATTTAATAGGTATAGATGCTTTTACTAGACTTTATTTCTTCAGGTTGGTAATTTCCCCATAGTACAAAGAATAGATGCATGTTTACATGAAACATCAACTTTTGTTACATTACCTATTTGAGCAGACGGAAATTTCTGAGCAAAGAAGTAAAGAACAAAATGGTTGGACTTCTTTAACATAAACTTCCATGTGGCTCAGCAGTACTCAGATTCTGAAGTAGCCCAGACTAAAGCCATGAGCCACTAGCATCTGCCATTTCTTCCCTTTGTAAAAGAACTCTAATAGGTTTCTTTGTTCTATTTTCATGCATGCATATAAAGTACTTCTACGATCTCTACTTTAAAACAAGAGGGTGGCCATGCCAAACAGGATAACGTTCTCCTAACCCTAAACCGCACAGCCAATTAGATGATAGATTTTCATACATTAGCAACAGTCAAGAACTCCATGGAAACCTGTTGAGAAGCTGAAAGGTTAGATGAAGACATCAACCTATGGCTGAAGAATCATCTTTCTTAAAACCTGACACATTCATGGTGAACTCTTGCCAAGACAAATGCAGGCAGAACTATAGCCTGGAAATACTTAAACATATTATTTGAATTCTCAGAAGTATCATTTTTTACTTAAAAGTAAACATTGGCATGCAAAGCCAATAGTCTGAGTAATCCGGTCTTGAAGTGTAACTTTATTTGTTATGGGGATTTGCTCAGGGAAAAGAAGGGGAAAAAAATAGAAACCCAACCCTTCTGCATCTTGTGTAGAGAGAAAATCGTCGTTTCTGCAACACCGGAGACATTATTTGAGGCCATGTAAATGGTATTGCCTAGAGCAACAGTCACAATTCATAACTAAAATTTGACTTAATTGTCTTTAGCAAACTGCTCCATTGGTTCTGGCACTCAGGGTGATTATTGTTTGTGTCTTTATTAGCAATAGATACTAAGCTCTACCAGTGAGAGTGGAGTGTCACATCCAAAGAGCTGAGTCAGACTTCAAAAACATGCAGCCCCTTAGATCTCTGATGAATGTCCTATTTTGAAGGGAGGGAATGGAGCAACCAATTATAGGCCAGATGTTATCCACTGGGGGTTCACAGTATTGGACTTTTATACATTCTGCAATTTGTAAATAAAATGGTAGGCCCATCTACAGCTTTCCTTTTAGTGGGTGAGGAATTCCTCCTTTTAAGTAGATTTATGAGGGCAACTTAGATCCAAAGTTATGTCGGCAGGAAATACTTGTACGGCTTAACCTCTCCTGCTGTTTGGAGTGGATCCCTCTGTCTCTCATGGCCCCTGTTGCCTAGGTAACAGGTTGAAATAACAGATGGACCATTTAACTACGCCCTTAATATTTGTCTTATTCCCATTGCCGGGTTCCCCTCCACTCCCTTCACACTACCTCAGGGTAAGTAGAACAGTACATGTGGAGGCTGCATGGGTTGTGGGGGGGGGTGTTGTTTCTTTTCTGATTCCCCTTTGCCACAGATAGTCTCAGCACCGCACTCACTTCCACACATCAGAAAAAACACATTTTAATTGTGGTGAGCATCCAGTCTGCAGCAGCAAGTTCTTTGTTTTTCTCTACTCATTATGGTATGTTCTTCAGAGGTCACCATGAATTATTATGTCCCTTGGTTCGGTTCACATGACCAGTAACTACACACACACACACACACACACACACACACACACACACACACACACACACACAGACGTACACCACCATGTAGACACATGCTGTATTCCTAGTTCACAAGGCACATGCTGTATTCCTAGTTCACAAGGCCTATTATTGACATAAGGTCTTCTTTTTTCTTCCACAAGGATAAAATTGTGTCCTTTGTAAACTCAGGATCCTCTTTCATGCCAGCTTATGTCTGTGTCCTTAAGCTTTTCTCGTAAGTTATCAGGGCTCCAGAGTTCCAGGCAACTTTGGAGGCAATTTAAGTGCTGTACCCACAATGCATTTTATTTAAGTGCTCCACCCATAATGCTTTTCGTGGAGTTGAAATGTTTCCTGACAATAGGTCATCACCTTCAATATGTGTTTGGAAGATACTTTCAGCTCCTTTCTCTAGAGTAAAGTTATAAAGATACCTCCCCCCACCCATAACCTTTAAAAGGAAAAAACAGCATTGGTTAAAAGTATTGTCCCCTCCTGAAAAGAAAAGATAATTAATTTAAAAGTAGTAGAATTTGAATGACTGATTTTAAATAGAGCTGTTATTTAGAAGAAAAGCAACATTACTGAAGTTTTTGTGTTCCTTTGCTTTTCCAGGTGTTAGCAATCCCTCCTGGCTTAACCATCCCTGTGTTTATTCCATCCTTGAGAGCATTAGTAATGACAGTAAATAAAACCTAACGAAGGAAGCTAGTTCTTTTCATCTGTCAGGTACTCACGAAGCAGTCATAACTTGAGTTGAAGAAATGCTTGCAGCCAGAACTTCCTAAATTTCTCAGACAGTAAGTTAGCATTGTGGCAATACAATTTATTTTTATTTGTTACAGAAGAATTTTGAGAAACCAATCCTAGCACTCCCTTAGTGCCACTCAATCTCACTAGACTTGTTGTTTCATCCTCAAATGGAAGCTCATTTTATCTTCATTTTGTTTAAACATGTATTTAAAATAAGAGATACTTTTTAAGCAGAAAAATTAGATGACTTAAAAGAAATAATGTCCTTAATAATCAGACAAACTAAATGTAGTAAATCAGGATATCTCATTTTAAAAGTTTTAGGGCATGGAATTACAGGTGCATTTACAAATACACAATTTGCTTAATTGAGGATAGTTGCATTCTTCCCATTTAGAAAATACAACTATAAACTATACAGTACAGTAGTCAAAGGATTATTCATGACTCCATGAAGAAATAGATCCTCATGGTGGGTACGATGGTCCATGTCCATCTCCCAGATACTTGGGAGGCCAAGGAGGAAGAACATCTGTTGGAGACCAGCCAAGACAACAGAAACAATGACAACTGTTTCCTAAACAACATAGAAACAAAAGGGAAGAGGCTGTAGCTCAAGTGTAAGGCCACTTGTCTATGATGCACAAGGCCCTGGATTCAATTCTAACCAAAAGGATCATCACCGATACCTCTACATCAACAGATTCCCCTCTTCCTCATGGTCCTCTTCCCTACAGCCAGGGATAATTTTGGATTCCAGTTTTTCCCTTGTTGAATTGCTTTCTTTGGAGTTTCACGAGATATGAGAATCTACTTAATCTGTTGCTTCTCTTTGCTGTTAAAGTGTGCATAAAGGGGCTGGGAAGGTGGCTCAGTGGTAAAGTGCTTGCCTTGCATGCATGAGGCCCTGGGTTCGATTCCTCAGCACCACATAAGCAAAAAGAAAAAAGCCGGAAGTGGCGCTGTGGCTCAAGTGGTAGAGTGCTAGCCTTGAGCTGAAGAGCTGAGGGACAGTGCCCAGGCCCAGAGTTCAGGCCCCACGATCGGACCCCCAAAAAATTTAAAAACAAAATAATAAAGTGTGCATAGCACTCTTATAAAGTTAATTGTGTTTGCCACAATTCCTCTGTGCCAGCTCTGACACCACATGTTACCTTGTCAAGCTACAAATGAGAGCTGAGGGTTAGGTCCTACCCTAAGAAGACTCTATCCTTATTTTGGTGAGAACATAAATTAGTACATACACTATGAGGAACAATGGAAAACAAAAAATAGAAATACAATATGAAAGTGGATACCATATTATTGACTCAACTAGTTCTGGAAATGACAATCATGTATCAGAGAGACTCCTACATGCCTGCATTTCTTGCTTTAAGGTTGACATAGGCTGTTACAGAATCAACCCAGATACCCATCCAAGGATGAATAAAGAAAAGTGGTATACAGGCATAATGAAATATTATTCAACCTGAGAAAAGAAAAGCATCATGTCATTTACATTAAAGTGGATGACACCAAAGGATACTAGAAGAGAAATAATTCAGACACAGAAAGACAAATAGTGAATGTTTTATCTCCTAGGCGGATAGGAAAGGAGTCAAATGCAAAATAGTGATAGCTAAAGGCTTAAGAGGGTGGTGAAAAATGCAGAAATAGAAAAGAATAGATAAAAGTTACCAGAACTCAGATAAGAGTTGTAAGTTTTACTGCTTTACAGAATGCTGGGTAACTTTTGCTCACAACAATATGAATTACTAGAAAAGTTTGAAGCCTTGAAATGCACACTAATGATAAGATGGTAGAATTACTAATGACCCTATATGATCAGTACATATTGTCCAAACACATAAATAACACTATTCCTCTTAGAGCTGTGTAAAATTATCAGGTGTTCACAAAGTTTAAAAACAAACTGTTTAAGGACTTAGAAATGTTATCTACTTTATTTTATCATTGCATATGTTATATATGTATTGAGTGATCATATTATACATCCCATAGACCTGTACGGTTAAAATAAAAATCTTCAAAAGGAAGAGGATGATTCATCCTCTTCTACTCCTCGTCCTCCTCCTCTTCCTTTACCCTTCCATTCTTTCTTTGTCTTCCATGTGAGAAACCTTCAGGAGGAGCTGAATTCGCTGATACCTTGATCTTTCACTTTGTGACCTCCAGAAACATGAGAAGAATTTCTGTGGTTTAAGGACCCAAGAATAATGACCTTTATTATCACAGCCCAAGTGTAGTAAGAAAGAATATATAATATACATATTATATGTATATAGATAGATAGATATGTAGCTGTATTCTCCCAAAAGATATGTTTAAGTTCTAATATATGGTACCTATGAAGTGGACTTAATTCAGGATCAGGGTCTTTGTAAATGTGATTAAGATGAGTGGGATGAGTCTTTCATCCAGTAGACTAATGTCTTTATGAGCAAAAGACAGGTGCAGGAGGGACTCACCATGTAGCAGTGGAAGCAGAGATAAAACAGTGTGGCTACAATCCAAGGATGACATAGCTTTTATGGCCACCACCAGAAGGAAACATGGGGCAACAGAGGATTCTATCCAGTGTTCCAGAAGCTAGTGGGCCCATTAGCACCTGGTTTTCACACTTTTAGTGTCTAGAACTGTGAGAGAATAAATGGGTGCTTTGTGCCACTGCCTTCATTTGATGTAGGAAATCGATGCCAAGTCTGAGCTACCAAGCCCAGCTATGGAACCCTAAGCCATTTTTTAAAATGCATATATGTACATGGTGTTCAATTGCAGCCACAGAAGGAAGGATAAAATGAGCAGACACATCAGGATGGAATAACCCATCAGAGAGAAATTATGATTAATATGCATCTGAAATCTATGGGGTGGTCTAAAATAACAATAGCAACAACAATAGTAATAACCACACTTCAGTAGTTCTGAAGGATGAGCATCAGGAATTTTAGTCAAAGAATCCAAGATATAGAGAATCATGCATACATAGACAACATTTTTAGGAATTTAAAAATCATATTGTGCTGCATGATATTGGATGTATATGTGTGGTGTATGTGATGTGTGTGTGTGTGTGTGTGTGTGTGTGTGTGTGTATAGTGAATACCGTGTACTCAAAGTCTGAGGTGTGTGTAATATGTATCCATGGTGATTGGTTATGTGTGGTATGTGTGTGTTATATACCCTGTATGTGGATGTTTTTTAGCTTAATGAAAAGAATATAAAATACTATACATTCCAACATCCACCATAGCCATAGCAATCTGTTCCACATCAAAGATGCGTTAAACATACACACTGGGTTTCCTCCTGCTGATTAGCGAGTGAAACAAAAACTGTATTTATATTTCAAGACTAGAGTGTGATCAGTGCTGCACTGGAGATGAGCAAGCCGAGGAAGATGGACACATGACAACCCACCTGTCCTGAGTTCTATTTTGACAATAGAACCGAAATTCATGCATTGATACTCACACATTGCTCACTGAATTCATAAGGGTGGTACCAGAGGGAAGGACTATCTAAGTGAGCAAATGGCCATCTGGCTTAGAAAACAAAAAACGTGTGGAAATTGTATTTCTCAATTTTGAACATGACTTCTTTCCAGTATTTAGTGAACCATTCAGCTTCCCATCCATTCAACCATATTAAATGGGAAAAGTGTGTGGAGAGCTCAGGGAATATCCACTGGGGCCTCTGACTTGGTGAAAGGAGCTGTTAGAAATTATTTTGTCCCCTTAAGGTACTGTTGTCAAGGTTCCCAGTAATTGAAATTTTCTATGGTTGTTAAAGAATCATTAAAGTAGCCATTTCTTCATCAATTAGAATCTTGCTGCCGGATTGTATGACATTTCATGAACCAGCTTTAATTTGTTAGACATTGTTCTCAGGAGGTGAGATGAGATTGCAGAGACTCGTGTGTTAGTTGAGAGATGGATTTTACACTTACCACTCACAGGCCCTTTTTAGTCATTCAAATATAACGGCATGATCTTGATTAGTTAATCTTTCCACATCAGCATTTTCAGATGGTACTTCATAAAATTTTCACTACAATTAAAAATGCAATTAAAATGGATTATCTAAATCAAAGTCAATCTTTAATTACGGCATACTATCTAGATCCTTAGCTCATGATGGAACAGATAAAATTCTAACAATTGCTGCACTAATGCCTTCATTATTAAAAACATAATAATACCAGTCTTTTGAGACTCATCTCGTTTTCTATCAGTTCCTTTTCCAGGTCATCATCTAGAAGTTTTCTTCCATTAACAACTATGACTACTTAGTCCTGAGTGGGTTTTTATGTGCTTTCTCTAAGAAAAATACCATATTGTAAAAAGTTCATCTGACTAATCTAACTTCTTTTCATGTCAGAGGACCAAGGGCTTCCTTCTGAACTTATCTCCATCCTTAGTAACTTTTCCTTTTTTTCTTCATTGTTATCTTTTATATAAACAACCAAGAAAAATGTTATTATTATCATTATTAT